>NC_045698.1:63166186-63348686 GCF_009834535.1 Camelus ferus
ATTGTTTCTCCTGCTGGGCAGTAACCAGGGAAAAAAAACTGCTCAGTTCTCAGTTTGTGCCACCTTAATGTAAACCTTAATGTAAAAGAAAAAAAGTCAGCATAGAGGAGCAACTGGGTTCTGAGTACATCCTTCCTGCTGCACTCCCAATCGTGACCCTGGGCCACTGAGATGTCTCTAAGGCATAAAAGTAGACTCAGACCTGCCAAAACAGCAAAATTCCGAGCCCACAGCCTGGAGAGGGAGCTTCCAATTCTTGGAGTGGTTCAGAAAATGAAAAGACTAGAAAGGTCAGGAAGCCCTGCTTCTGCCTTCAGCCTCTCCCAGCACAGCTACTGTCCCCTTAAAACTAGGTTTTCTCCATGAATTTCTTTCTTTGCTTTTTCTTTTCATTTTTTCCCTTCTTTCTTTCCTTGTCTTTTTTCTTCTTTTCTTTCTAAAGTTAAGCCAAACAGGTCCAAGATTTGTGCACAGTGAGTGGAAAAAATGTGTTAAACGACGGTTTGACGCCCCACCGAAGCTTCCAAACATCCAGCGGCTGGGATTCTTCTACTTAATTTAATCTTTATTGGACAGGGCAGCTCCTACGCTCCTATTCACCAGGAAACCCCGGGAAACGGATTCGTTGGGGTTCAGAATTGAGGGCGGGAAGGAGAGGAGTTAAAGAGGGATTAATCCTCTCCCACCCAACCTCGAACTCTGGAACTGCGATCTCGGGCAGGCTGGGGGTAAGAGGGGAGGGGGCCTAAAGGTCCCAGCCCTGACAGCCAAGGGTCTCCGGGATCTGGAGCAAGGGGCGGGGAGGCTGGCGGGTTGAGATGGGAACTTGTAGCCCTGGTAACCGAGTATTCCCTTAAAGGAATTTACAGCGAAGTGTCCCAGGCTCTGGGAGCAATGTGAATTTTATTTAGAAGAACATGGAATGGCGGGGAGGGGGGGGATGTGGGGGTGGAGAATGGCTTCCTAGGGAGTAAAGCCCAGTGCTTTCAGTCCTAGAAACCAAATGTCCTTTTCTGGATAGCCATTCATACCTAAAAATCTGAGGGCTGTTTCTGCTTTATGAAGTGCATACAACAATGCCTAAGGAAGACAACTTAGATGGTACTGTAGTCAAGATATGAGACATACTAAAATAATTCTCACTTCAAAACAAATTATAATCAATTACTCAGCTTCAAAGATTTAAAGATATGTTATCTACAGCAAGAAAAACTTTTAAACTGCCTAATGTCAGGCTCTTGTTTTCCACTTATTTATTGTGTTTTAACCAATTTAATTCCAAGAAAAACCAAAAAGAAAAAATACTGGGGAGAAATCGAAAGTAATGGTCTCATCTTACGCCATCACCTCCCACCTGTCACACAATCTCCACCCTCTGAAGAGAAATCTTCCAGTCAGTGTGGCTTCCGGTTGAAAACGGAAAGGAAATAAGACATCTTCACTAAAAGGTTGTCCATCATGTCCTCAATTATTTGCTTTTTTTCAGGACTTAAATATGACATCCCAGAGAGTGGAGGCAAGAAAAAGCTGAAAAAAGAGTCAGCTAAAAGTATCACCTGGGCTTGGTGGAGAATCCGAACGCGAGTGTGTGTGCAAACTTATGTGTAAAGGCAAAATAACCCACCCAATCAACCCCCAACCCAGAATGTATGGGAAGCATTTATGTGAACATCCACGTACCCTGAAAAATCTCTAAACACATGTGTGCAGAGATGTAGTCCTATGCAAGCTCAGCTAGCTGTCCGCACAGCACACATGTATTCACTTCTGGAGTAAAGGCATTTTCATTGCTCCCATAGTTTCTTTCCATTAAGAGCGATTAGATGATGTCTATTCAAAGTTGCTGATCCAGAGAGAAAATAAGAGTAGATAAAAGGAGATTTCAAGTGACCTCCTCATCCCTTTCACACCAACCTGAGCCCTAGAATAGCCAAGGATCAACTAACACAAAAGCCCTTTCCTTTTTCTTTTCAGCTTCAGAAGATTTCATGCAAAGGGTTAACAATAAAACATAGAACTATTGCTGAGTTTTGTTAGATCATGCACTTGGAATACTTTATTAACTCTTCCCATAGATGGGTTAGGTTTATTGTCCAACTCTGAAGTGGGTAAATAAAATATACATAGCACATCAGAGAGCATAATTATTTACTGCTCCATGTGGTTTGTATCAGTGGTGTACTATGTTCATTCTTTTTCACTTAAACTTTGCCTTGTCTCCCTCTCCCCTGCTGATGGAAGACACTGTAAAAATCATATTTTTTACACTGACAGTTTAGAAGAAAATGTTTGGTTTATTATTTACATCAAACTTCTGATAGGTAAAATAGGATTGTAGCATGACCATAGTTACCAACAGATCTGCTGACTTCATCAGCCAATACTTTTCCACTAGTTTAGTTTACTCTATAGGCAGTGAAGAAAGTGGCTTTGAAGACTTAAATATATTGGAACAGTTTTTTAATCAGTGAATGCCCAACTCACATCCACTTCTAATGGGCTAATGCGGTAGTAAAAGAAATAGGTGCTCTGACAGGTAACTATTAAGGGAAATTATTATATACTGTAGTTGGTGGTATTGTCAAGGTACTTTAACAAGCTTCAAACTCATTTCAAAACTTCCATTTTTCATCCAAACTCAACTCATTTTCCTTCGGAAGAAGAGCCAGACAGTTATTCTTCACTCAAATTAAACATTTAAAATAAAGAACTACATTTTGTAATGCAAAAGTCTTCAGTTTTTTCTTTTTGCATAAATGCATTTTTATAGCTAAGGCTTGATTTTTCTGAAAAGTAAATATTTGACCCGGGCTTCACTTGTGTGCTAAGAATGACTGTCACTCTTCTTCCCTTAAAAGGCTTGATTTGCATCCAAACGTCAGCACTTGCTCTCCTCTCCCCACAGCAACTCCTGGGCCCTCTAACTAGGGCCCCAGCAGACAGGGCAAGTGCTTCCCTTACCTCTCTTTTTCCAAAACACCTGCTTTAACTGGCCAGTCTGTGATAGAAAACTAAACTGCTTTCTACGGTAAAGCACTTATCTCTGGACATTTCGACCCCCAAGGTGACAAAGAAGAAAAGCTAAGGCTACAGCAAAGTGATAGTGAGTGCGAGAGCCTGTTGGACCCAAATTCCCACTGCATGGGCAGGCTGAGGGCAGGCAGCCCAGCAGAAGCCCCCAGCTTGGCCTTTCCACTCTTGTCTTGATATTGACAAAGACAGTACTTTTTACAGCTGGGCAGCCACAATTCAGACTGAGTTCAGTCTTGCAAAAAGGGGTGGTTTCTGACATAGGCAAGGCTTTTGTTTGTTTGTTTGTTTGGGGTCTTGTTTTTAATAATCACAAAACATTATGCAGGCATTTCTGTGCCGCCCTCCACCCTTTTCTTCAAAAGATCTGTTCAAGACCATTTTAAATACATCTTCTTCAACTTCATTTTTCACAGCCTCAATCTCATACCAAGGGAGACTAATTGATTCGGCAACTTTAAAATAAGCTCTTTGGGAAAGGTCTGCAATAAGATCAGAAGAACTGACCTTTCTCCTAACAACTGAAGGCATGTTCATCTCTCCAGATGGGCTTGATAAAACAGGGTTAGTTCTGTGGTCTCTCTAAACAGAATAATACCTTTTTTTTTTTTTTTAACAATTTAGGGGGTAAGAAAGCGGTATAGGAGAGAATTTTCTGCACATATCTGGTCATTTGTAGGATCTCATGGCTCTTGAGCTAAATTTAGAAAACATTTTTACAAAGCCACCTTTTTTCACTGTGATTTACCAAAAAGCCAAAATAAATGTTCTGGTGAGTTTGGAGAGAGCAAAGTGCCAATATCAAAGAGGTCATAGGATTAGTGAAGAATGATTCCAGCCTTAGTAGAAAGAAAGATAGTGAGGAGGGGGTGTTAACTAGAAAGTCTGCCTGGAAATGGACTCTGGTACCTGGAATGCAAGTCATACTGCATGTGCAGCCACAGATCTCTGCTTCTCTCCTTCTCCCACCAGGTCACAACTGTTTATTGGCTGTCCAGCTAGGAGAGAGCAAGTGTTGTGTGGAAGGCTTTTAAAAAGTGATTAAGGCTGAGCCATGATGCTAGCAAACCACAAGGAGTATTGTAAGCTTACAGACTGATTCCTCTTCCCCAAATGGAGGGGTACCTTCTCTAGTCTTTTGGGAAACCCACGGTGGAGACTGTGCATGCATTAAACTGGCCTATGGGGACCAGGAGGGCAGACAAAGACTTGAGAAGTGAGTCGGAGTCCAGGCCCTGGCGATGCTTTTCCTGTCTCTACATTGACCTAACCAAGAGAGAGAAACCTTGGAGAGGGCCGTATATATGGCTACCATGCCCACAGTCTCAAGTAGAGTGCTGAAGCAAGGGCCACAGTGGATCTGGGTCCAAGAGCCAAGTCTACGCAGTGAGATTCAGTTACAAGTCCCAGGAAACAAGGGCTTGGGCCAGAAGGGACGGAGAGAGATCTGGAGAAGAGAGGATGAATGAGAGAAAGATGCGAATTCCAACTGTTTTTCTGCTTCTGCAGCTGATCGTGCCTGGACACGTGTGAAATTTCAGTTTTAGGACCGCAAAATATGATCACTTTTCTATTAGGTGCCCTCCCCAACAACAGATATTATCTCCTGGTTGGGGGTGGGGCACACCAGGCCTCAGGACCAGTGTGCCAAGTTGAACCAGTAACAAAAGACAGCCTCGTAGAGAGAAAGCCACAGCTCCCCCAGGACCTGAGCTGACCCCTGGGTCCCTCCACGGAAGCCATTTTGCCGGGGTGGAGCTGTGAGCACAAGTGGAGGCACTCTGCGGATGAGCAAAAGCGGTCGGAGAACAGAAAGAAGGTCCCGAAGAGAAACTGAGCCCAGAGTGCCTCTTGGGCTAGCTAAGTCCAAGAAGGGGACAGCGCCTCTCCCCGAAAAGCCTTGGTTTCTTTCTGTTCCCTCTCACGACAGAAAGTTGAGCATATGCGCTGCAGAAACGCGCTCTGTTCTCCTGCTTCGCAAAGCGAAGGGTTTCCACTGCTCCGGGCACCGCCACCCAGAGCCCCCCCACTTCCGGGACTGAGGCCAGGGGCTGTACCCCCTCCCTCCCTTCCGGAGACGCGGGCGGCTTTGCCTGAGACCTCTCAGGGGCTCCGCTTCTTCCCATCCCCAGGGTCACTCCCGATCCCAGGGGCCTCTTCCAAGTTTGGAAGCTGAAGGCGGGGGCTGGCATGAAGAGCCCACGTGAGGGTGAGTGGGCGCCGCTACTCTGGTGAAGTCTTAGCTCGCCCTCTGCCACGCCTTGCCCCTAGCCTGCAAGGCCGAACCGAGGCCAACACTGCTTGGCTGGCTCCTTCCCGCGCCCACCCAGCCCCCGGGCGTCGGCTCCCCCGCCCCCCGCGCCCGCCCCGCGCGCCCTCTGACGCAAACGCGCGCCCCTGCCCAGTGCCGAGGAGAGCGCTCTCTTTGGCTTTAATTGAAGCTCTTCCCTTCTTACACACCCGCTCGGCCCTCACCCCTGGGAAGTGACCCCTCCCCGCCCCCAGCCCTCTGGCTACGGCGCGAGGAGTCTGGCAGGGCTGCGGGGCTGGTGCTCTCTCGCCTAGCTGCCGCCGCCGCCGCCGCCGCCGCCGCCGCGTGTTCTCCGCTGGGGAGAGCGGCTTGGTGTCCTTTTTAATCCGCTGACACTATCGCCCACATCAAACAGGCAGCCATCGATCGCGTTACGTTAGGGGATCCCGTTACAAACGGCATCCGCAGGTGGGCGGCAGGAACCCGAGCTCGCCAGGGCCTGGCTGCAGCCAGGCGGGGCCCGCGCAACAGGGCCGGCCTGGCGGACTCCGCAGCCGGCTTCACCACGGCTCCGGTTCGGCACCAGTGGAGGCGGCGGCGCGGGTGCCAAACCTGTGGATCCGCCGCCCCGGATCTTCCGACCCCAGGCTGGAAGCTCCGCAGCGGTTTCCCGCTGGTGGGGGGTGGGGGTAGAGAATGGGAGTGCGGGAGACCTGTTTTGAATTTGACTGACTTTTGACTGGTAGGATCCTCAGCTCCAGGGCGGCGCCGCGGCCGCGATCCTGGCCTCCGCGCTGCCGCGGGACAGAGGCTGGTGAGGGTCTCTGGAGCAGGCCCAGCAGAAAGTTGTTTTCATCCTGAACCGGCTGACTGGACTGCGGCCGCAGCCTGCAGAGGCCATGCGAGCAAAGGCTGCCTCCCGGCCTGTCCGCGGTATCAACCCCGAGTTCAAAAGAAACGATAATCATTGCGGTACTTGCCTGGTGGGGCAGGATTTAGTCGAGTCTCGCATCTGGTGCCCACGACTCCCGGTCCAGGGTCCGAGGGCGTCTGGGCCCGCGGGCCGGGTGTCCAGGAGGCCTCCGGTTCCCTGGCGCTCGCTCTCGCTTCCTCTTCCACTGGCTCTCTCTCCACGTTCTCTTTCCTTCTCCCTGTCTCCCTCTCTGCCTGCTTCCTCTGCCCTCCACTGCCTGCCTCTGTACTATATTGGGGAGTAAAATTTAGAATTTATAAATAGAAAGCCCGTTCTTTTAATCAATTTTTCTTTTTCTTTCTTTCTTTCTTTCCTTTTTCTCTTTCGTCCGTCTTTTAATCGTGTTCATTTCACCTTTTAACTGAGAGCGTTTATTTGGGGAGAGGGGAGAGAGCAAGGAGCCGTTGCCGGCCCCCCTCGCCTCCTCTCCATCAGCTGCGTACAATGGGCCGCCGCTTGCAGAGTGTACTTGTCTCTTCATTATTCGAGCTGGAGGGGCTGTGGGGCAGACACGGAAAAGCCTTTATTCTGCTCTTTAAAACCGTCTCTCGTCACTAAGCGGTCGCCTCCTGACTTGTAGGCTAGAGAACCCGGGAAGCACAAAACGCACCCCAAACACGCAGCGCTTCCCAAACCCCTCCCTGGTGAAATTTAAAGTGAGAATGAGTATTGAAATAAAACAAAACCCTACCTCTGTCAATATAGCGTGGCCATTTACTCCCACATTTACCTGAGGGCGTGTTGAGGCTTGGGATGCTGGAGCTGAGACAAACTTTTACGCTCTCCCGAGTCGAGGGGCGGGCGGGCCGGCGCAGCTCCCACCCCCGGCGGCGGCAGCGGCGGCTTTGTCACTCCGCGCCGCTCCACGCCTGCCTGAGCCTGCCTAGGGGAGCGATCTCAAAACGAGGGGGGTGCGAGTGTGCGATTGGAGAATATGTAACTAATAGAAGTATCATTTTCCCCCAGTACGATCTTTCAAGGAAAAAAAAAATCCATTGAAAGAATTTTCAAAGTGCTGTCTTCATTTGGAGAAAAGGCACAGGCAGCCTGCCGGGAGAGGAGGAGGGACCCGACTGTGCGCCTCCCGGGCGCGGCTCCCGTCCGCTAGGTGGCAGCCGGAGCCAGCTATTCCTGCAGGCCTCGCGGCGGGACCCGCTCCTCCCGCCCTCCCCTCCTCAGGCGACCAATCGCCTTGGGGAATCCGGCTCGCTCGCTCTTTCCCTCTCTCTTTCCCTCGCTCTTTCCCTCCCTCTCTCTCTCTCCCTCTCTCTCTCTCCCTCCTCTCTTTCTCTCTCCCCCTCTCCCCCCTTTCTCCCTCCCCTTCTCTCCCCTCTCCTGCCTTCCTTCCTTCTCCCTCCTCCCCTCCCCCATCTCCCATCTTATTTCCCTCTCACACCCCTTTCCTCTTTTTGTGGGACTGAGATTTGACTGCACTAACCCCCCCTCCTCCCAAAAATATAAGCAGCACTTACTACTGTTTTATTAGTAATTGTTGAAGCGTTGTTTAGTTTGGAACAGCCTGAAGATACCAAAGTGAGGGGAAAGGAAGAAAGAAGGAAAAATCAGATTGACTGAAAACTTTATTTTTAAAATCATCTTTGGGATGAAGAGAAACCGTTGATTCGGATTGATTTGGTGGCAAGAGCTGCAAATTCCAGGAGTGCGTTTTGTTGTAATTAAAGCTGTAATTTTAAAACCAAAATATACTTTGGACCAAAAAATACGGAGTCCCCTACTTTGTTTCTTAAATGAATACAAAGTGAGCAGAATCCACTTATATATGAAAGAGGAAAACAATCCAAACCCAGTATATTTCACGAATCATTACAATGGTAAGAGTTTAATTCCCATTTAAAATGTTCCTAACATTTTCAATGACACTCTTCACGCTCATAGAACCTAATTTCACAAACTTTTCAGAAGAAATCAAAATAATTTCCTTCTAATTCTCTTTTTACCTATTGCAAAGCATTCTTCCCCTCGCCATCCCTTCCCCCTCTGGCGTGCGTGTGTGCGTGTGTGTGTGTGTGTGTGTGTGTGTGTGTGTGTGACCATAGACGACCCATACTAATCAGGTCTCAGAGTAAATAGCAGCGCAGGGCGATCTCAATGTAAATTGCGCTTGTCAGAAGCACACCCCCCTCCCTCACTTTCTCTCCTCCTCCCCTCGCCATCCCCGTCAGTAGGTAGCTAAGAGGGAGGGGGGAAAAAAGAAAGAAAGAAAAAGAGGAGGGGGGAGGGGATCTCCAACCAATGGCGTGCGGGAGGCTTGGCTAACCTTAGCCTCCCATTTTCTCTCCCCCCCGATTCAGGGCTCTGACCAGTCAGTCGCCTTTGATTATCAGTTGCCAGCAGCCCTTCTCTTGGCTCCTTGACACGAGCTCCATATAAGGCAGCGATCTCCATAGAAACGTGTCAGTTTCAATAGTAGTGTCAAAGTTCACTATATACAGACATTCGCGCAGATCCCCCTTTCGGAAACACTGCTCTGCGAGTCCTCCCGTTTAAACGCATTCAATTTTGGGGTCTCTCTCTCTCTCCCTCTCCCTCTCTCTCTCTCTCTGTCTCTCTCCTCCGCCTCTCTCTCTCTCTTTCTCTCAATCTCTCTTTCTCTCTTCTCTCGCCCTCTCTCCTCCTCCTCTTTTCTTACATGTACTACTAGTTGTTTCCCTCGTATTCTTCTTCTTTCTATCCTTTTTCTCCTTCTTCCTTGTCTCTTTCACTCCATTCCTGAAAAAGAGTGAGGGCTAAACTTAAAAAAAAAAAAAAAAAGGAGGAGGAGGCACCCCCTTCGTATTCTTCTTATCGTTATTTTATACATATACGATTTTTTTGGAGGGAGGGTGTTGGTTCCCGGCTGAAGAGCACTTATTTAAAATACTAAAAAAAGAACATTTTTGGGCGATCTCCAGGGTTTTTTTAACTAGCTCTGTGTGTTATAGCAGAAGAAGCAGAAGAAGAAGCAAGAAAGAGGAAAAGAAGAGGATTATTTATTCGACCTACTTTGGATGTCTCTGTCGCTTTTTTTATTTTGCAATTCTTTTTCTTCTGATTTTTATTTTTTCTGTTTCGCTGTGAATTCGTCGCCGGCGTGAATTATCTTGTATTTTTCTCCCCCTCCGACACCTCCCGAAAGAAGAAGGCAGCGAGAGCCCGGCGCCACCGGCACAACAAAAAGAGCAAAGTGTGTGATCCTCCTCGCTGGCTGCCTCCCGCTCTCCAGCGCTGCCTTCCTGAATGGCTGGCTGCGTCCGGCCCTGGACCTGGCCCCCCGACACCAGCGCTCCCTGATCGTCGCCAGCAGCCTCGCCCTGCGTCCTGCTCGGCTCACCGCGCTCCCCTCAATCCCGAGCCCAGCGAGGGCTCCCGCCGGGACAGCGGCGGCGGCGCGGGCGGCCCCGACCCGGCCTCGGGCTCCGGCTGCGGCTCCGACTCCAGCTCGGACTCCGGCCCGGGCCCCGGCTTCCCCAGCGGCACTCGCCGCTGCAGCTGAGGCGGCGGCTCCAGAGGCGCCTGCAGCCGCGACCTCCGCCGCCGCCGCCACCGCGGCCGCCGCCGCCCTCGCCGGTTTCCTCTATGTCTGCTCTGCCGGCGCGCAGCGCGTAGCCCGAGCGGCCGGCTGGCGGGCGGGCGCCCGGCGCGGGTGAGCGAGTGTGTGTGCGAGTGTGTGTGTGCGCGGGGGTGCGGGCGAGGCGGAGGGTGAGTGTGTGCGCGCGCCGTGGCCCATGCCCGCCGCCCCCGGCGCTGCGCCCCGCGCCGCTCCCGGCTGCCGCCTGTGCCATTTCTGATTTTGCAACTTGGGGAAGAAGAAAAAAGCGAGAGAAGGGAGCTTGCTCGCTGGGGGGGGGTGGGGAGGGGGGGAAGGAGAGCGTGGCCCCCCCAGGATCGGAGCGCGGGGGGAGCGGGCGAGGGGAGCAGGGGTGTTGGGGGGGGAGCCTGAGAGCCTGGGGGGGCTGCAAAAAGAGAGAAAGAAAACAGCAGGAACCACAACAAAACGCCAGCAGGGCGGGCGGGCGCGCAGCAGCAGCGGGGCGGCCGAGGCAGTAGCGGCGGCAGCGGCGGCGGCGGCGGAGGCAGCGGCCGGTGCCCGGCTCGGGCTCGGCTCCCGCGACCCCGGGGCGCCGGGTGGGCCCCCCCTCCCCCTCCCCCTCCCCCCTTCCCCTTCCCCTTCCCCTCCCGGCGCGCCCGCGCGCCCCACGGCCCTCGGCGAGCAGCTCGGCTCCCCCCAGCGCTCCCCGGGCCCAAAGATATGGCAATGGTAGTTAGCAGCTGGCGAGATCCGCAGGACGACGTGGCCGGGGGCAACCCCGGCGGCCCCAACCCCGCAGCGCAGGCGGCCCGCGGCGGCGGCGGCGCCGGCGAGCAGCAGCAGCAGGCGGGCTCGGGCGCGCCGCACACGCCGCAGACCCCGGGCCAGCCCGGAGCGCCCGCCACCCCCGGCACGGCAGGGGACAAGGGCCAGGGCCCGCCCGGCTCGGGCCAGAGCCAGCAGCACATCGAGTGCGTGGTGTGCGGGGACAAGTCGAGCGGCAAGCACTACGGCCAATTCACCTGCGAGGGCTGCAAAAGTTTCTTCAAGAGGAGCGTCCGCAGGAACTTAACTTACACATGCCGTGCCAACAGGAACTGTCCCATCGACCAGCACCACCGCAACCAGTGCCAATACTGCCGCCTCAAGAAGTGCCTCAAAGTGGGCATGAGGCGGGAAGGTGAATATTTCTTCTCTGCTTCTCTCCCTGAGCTTCGCCCGCCTCCCCGGCCCTCTTTCTTTCTCTTTCGCGGGGGTGGTTGCTGTATGGGGCTGGGGCTCCTGCGGTCCCGGTCCGTCCCAGCTTCCCCTGTCCCCGCTGCCTTCCTCCCCCGGCGTCTCCCCCCCCCCAACTCCCCAGCTCGCTGCCGCTGCCTCCCCCTCCCGGCCTGCGCTCCTCTCCCCGGCTCCTCCACCCCAGCCCGCTGCCTGCTCAGGATTGTGTCCCTGGGATCGTGAGCTGTGGCTTAAAATCCCCTTTCTCTGTGCTCGGTGTGTGTGTCCCTTTCCCGCGTGTGCGTGAGGATGCTTGGGGGCTGTGCTGGCATGAACTTGGGGAGCGGTGCTTATTTCCCCCAGAAAACTGTTTATGTGTTTTTTTCATTCCACTTTCCCCCCCACCTCTTCATGCCCTTTATTTAAAATGGGGGAGGGCTGGAAACTAGAGTACTCTGAACCATAGATTCATTACTGCATCATCCTTTTGGAAGCTTAGCTTGGAAAAAGAGGAGTGAGATTTATTGCACTTGTAGGTCTAATTAGGGGGGAAGGGGGGCTTCTGGCTTGTTCACTGGTTCCCTCTCCTCTTCACCGAGCTGGGGCCGCCTCCTCCAGAGCTGTGGCCTTGTTTTCACCCCTCTACTTTGAAAGGAAAGTTTGTGACTGAACCGTGCTTTCATAGTTGTGTCATTTTTTTTAAAGCATGATACTCGTTTTATTTCTTCATCAAACTCCACCCTCTGCTTAAATACTGCATACAAATTACAATTTACAACGGCATTTACCGATCCTTCTGATTTGGCTATAATGCATAGGCTGCAGCTGGCAGGAGCTTCCACATCATTTAATCCCTGTGTTGTATGGGTTTGGTTTCTCTTAACACAACTTTTGATGTTGTATTTAGATATGCTTCATGTTCATGTGGCAAGAGATGCAGTACTTTTCTTATAAATATATTTAGCCATTTACAGTTAAAGTTTATCTCCTGACAATCATTAAAAATGTCTTATAGTCAAATTAGTGAACCAGTCAATTTTGCAGAATGCAGATTACTCCTTCTTGTAATTGACTTTAAAATTATATTTTATATGCCACAAGAAAAGAAATTGAATTCCTTCAGATCTCAAGGAGGAGACAAATATGACGACTTCATTTCTAGCTCCAGGGAGATTTTGTAGGCATCTGAAAAAAAAAAAACAACTTTGAATTGTACTCTCATTTAATTGAAAAATAACTGCCAAGTTCAAACTATAATTAGAAAAAAGTATTCTAGCTGTTATGTTTCAAGAACTTAAATTTCATTGGGGCATGCATTAAAATTAGAATCAACGCAAACTTAAGAAAACAGTGTACAACCTGAAGTAAGATAACTACGTGTACATGGACATATCTATATTAATTTGTTGTGGGGGAGAGTTTAGTAGCCCTAACTTTTCCTAAAGTTGTCTTTGTTTACATGGCAATTTAAAACGCTGGCATTGTTGAAGTAAAACATACACATTTAAAAAAAAAAAAAAACTTTGGTCAGCTTTAAGAACTCAAAGCATGCTTACGTTTTGCATTCAGATGGTTAATGAATCCAGTGTTTTTGCAGTTGCAAGCTCGTGCATTCACTGGGCAAAAGCTGGCTGCAGGTTGCAGTGGCACCGCGCAGGACAGACATTAATTATATTTCCCACTTTTTTCAATAATGTTTGGCTACTGTAAGTTGAACTTTTTCTTGAATTTTTTCAATTTTCTGTTGCTTTTAACAGTGAGAACTTTGTGTGTGGGGCGATGGGGAGGAGTGGGTAGGGGAGGGGTGCTGGATACTTGTTTTCTATTCAAAAGTTGTAAGTGGTTAGTAGGGTATGTAACTTGTATCTATTTTAAGGATAATTCTATAGCATTTTTAGAGACTATGGAAACGTTTTGGGCAAAACCTCCTTGCTTGCAAATGAAGAGGCAGCTAGGCGTTTGCCTAGAACCACAACCCTTCTCTGGTTTCGCCTGTTTTTGTTTTTGTTTTACCCTGATTTGGTTCTTTCTGGAGGGGTGAGTGGGATCTCATTAATCTGTGTGTTATTCCGTGGTGGTGGAGGTGTGGGTAGCACTTTCTTGGCCATGCCGGGCTGGGGGCCTTGAAGTCAGGCCTAGTTCTGGTAGGGCTGGGAAGGCCAGGGGCGCAGGAGATGGCTGGGCATTCCGAGCCGCGGAGCTGGAGGGCTTCGCCCCAGATTTCCTCCCGGTGTGGGCCGTGAGTGAGAGCGAGAGCGAAAGAAGACGCGCCGGGAGCCCTTGGCTTCGGGAAGAGGCTCCGCATTGTGTCGGGTGCGCTTCGGCACGGCGATGTTCGCAAGCCCCCTGGATGCACATTGCCCCTTTTCTCTCTTTCTTTTTGTCAGCGGTTCAGCGAGGAAGAATGCCTCCAACTCAACCCAATCCAGGCCAGTACGCACTCACCAACGGGGACCCCCTCAACGGCCACTGCTACCTGTCCGGCTACATCTCGCTGCTGCTGCGCGCGGAGCCCTACCCCACGTCGCGCTACGGCAGCCAATGCATGCAGCCCAACAACATCATGGGCATCGAGAACATCTGCGAGCTGGCCGCGCGCCTGCTCTTCAGCGCCGTCGAGTGGGCCCGCAACATCCCCTTCTTCCCGGATCTGCAGATCACCGACCAGGTGTCCCTGCTACGCCTGACCTGGAGCGAGCTGTTCGTGCTCAACGCAGCCCAGTGCTCCATGCCGCTGCACGTGGCGCCGCTGCTGGCCGCCGCCGGCCTGCACGCCTCGCCCATGTCTGCCGACCGCGTCGTGGCCTTCATGGACCACATCCGCATCTTCCAGGAGCAGGTGGAGAAGCTCAAGGCGCTGCACGTCGACTCGGCCGAGTACAGCTGCCTCAAAGCCATCGTGCTGTTCACGTCAGGTGAGGCTGCGGCCGCTGGGAGGGCAGGCCGCGCCGGGAGCGACCGCAGGCCCCGCGCCGCCCGGGCCCGGCCTCCTGCGCGGCGCCGCCGCGCCCGGCGCGGCCGGGCCCTCGCACGACCTTGGGGGGGCCCGGCGGCCCCGGCGCGGGGAAGCGACCGGTGGCGCCGCTGCCATCTTGGGAGCGTGGCGGTGCGGGAGCTGAGGCGGCGCGGATGGGGACGGCGAGGTGGCCAGGCCCAGCGGCCTGGACCCCCGCGCCCGGCCGCAGCGGGGGCCGGTGCGTGTCTGGTGGGGGGCGGGGTGGCGGTGCCGTGGATCCGTCTGGCTGCGCGTGTGTGCGGTGTGCTTGTGTGTGTGATGTGCGTGCGCGTGTGTGCCAGAGCTTAGCGTTTCTGGGGGAGGAGAAGGAAGGAAGAGAACGTGGGAATGTGGCTTTCTCCTCTGTGTGGTACGTTCCCCGGCTGAGTTTCCCAACACAGTGAGACAAACAGAGAGAGGTGGAAGGAGAAGAATACGTGCAAATAAATCATAAATAATCCCTCTTTATTGCTGCCTGATTTTCCCTTATCGGAAACCATTCATGTTTGCAGTTGCTGAGGTTATTGAGGGTCGTAAAAAGCGGATTCGACCTAAACAAGAAAGATAAAAAACAAAAGCAATCCTGTAGAACCCGCAAGTATGGGAGGATTCCTACCCCTGAGATAAATCTCATAGGCATGCAAAACGCACAAACACTGGAAATTTAACAGAGTGCCTTAAAAATATCAAATTAAATGTGGGCAGTGGTAACATGCATGTTAACAATTTCTCTTATGATAGATGGTTCAAATTAACTTCCAGGAAAGTGCATTAACGTTGCCTTTGAAGGCTCTGGTCTGAGCCTCTGAGAACACTGCCCGCCTTTTATTATTGTAACCTGCAAGAGGGAAACATATAAACACCCAGGACAGCAGGTAATGGGGGGAAATATAAACAAAGCCAGAAAGGACGCTGGTGGGGAACAGAGCTGCTCAAACTGGGTCTCAGGCCTTGCCCACTGTGAGTAGGGTTAGTTGCAGTTTTACCATCATTATTGGCGCTATTGTTTTTAATTCCTCCATTCAGAGAACAAATAAACCATCTTAATAAATCTATCCTAGAGCCAGGACCTCCAAAGGCCAAATTAAAACCATTCTTGAGCAGAGATGGCAAAACTCCTTTCCCAAGGCCTTGTTGAACAGTAAGCAGTGGTATAATCTATCAATATTTCTTGGCTTTCATGCGTGAAGAATCGTATTTACATTGTATTAAAATGACTCTTAAATTTGCACAATATTGTAATGTAGCAAATGTAGTATTAATATCGATCTGAACAGCAGATAATTTATTTAGACAAGAGCATCTCATTTGTATGCAGGGTGGCCTGAGCCATGGACTTGGACTGCCCCCCTTTTACTTTCAGTGCAAATGCAGGTCTGCTAGTGGGAGAGGGAGTTATTCTTTGCAAGAGGATAAAGTGCGAACTTAAAACAAATGGAAGATTTATTGAATAGCCTCCTCGGTGTTTGAATGCATTTTATCTTAATAAGTCTTCTTGATGGAAACGTGTTTTTCAAAAGTGACAAAGAGCCTGGGAAGCAGCGACCGGGTTGGTTTAGCTCTGGCAGGCCTGGGGCCTGGCTGGCTCTCCACTACCGGGCTCTTTAGCCAAATTAATCAGGAAGCAAGCCAGTGTCAGGGAAGCTGGAGTTTTAAAATCTCATCTAGTGAGGTGTCTTGAAGTAGAAATGTGACTTGGAGCTGGACAGAGGTCTTCTCAAGAAAAGTCTCACCTTCCTTTTCCTTGTCCCCCCCTAAGGTTCTTTGAATCCCCTTGACTTTTCTGATCTCATGCCCTTTCCCAGAGAGAGGCAAGGACTGTGCAGGCTGCAGGGAAGGTTGTGGAATTATTCATGCTTTTCTTTCAACTTGCCACCCTAAACCATCCCTGGGAAAAGTGTTCCTTTAAAAAAAGTTTCCCCAAAGAAGTTTCTTGAACCAAGTCTTCAAGGTACAAGGGAGGCCGAGAAGTGAACAATAACATTATTTTGTTCGAAAATTGCAAGCAGAATATCTGAAAATGGAAATAGAGCTGTCAGTAGTAATTCACCCCCCTCTTCCATACAACACATTTCCACTTTTGACTAAACTTGTTTTGATTGCTAGCCAGAAGGGAATTCATGGGAAGCCTTCTCAAAATCATCCAACTTTTAAGTGAACTTTGAATGATGGAAAAGACAGTTTTAGACATATTGTCCAACGAAGTTTGCTCCGGCTAAGTATTTGAAGCTGGCACGGGGGTTCCCTGTGGTGGTTTTCACATTTGGCCTCCGGATGGTATGTTTAATCCTTAATATTCTGGACAGCATCCAACGACTAGGTCATGACCTGAACTTACTTTTTTTTAAAAAAAAATTCATTAATTCATACACCCAAATATTCCCTCAAATAAATGAGACTTTTCCCTGAAAGGAGCCATCTAGTTAACATAAATACAATAAATCCATTTTCAGCACAATAATAACTTTGATTTCCAGTTATGGCAGCTGATTACATCTATATTTCCTGAATACTGAACTCTTCTGAATGCACAATATGAAATACTTTCTGTGCACTACAAAGGCTAGGCCAGGAGGGCCCGAGCAGTAGTGGTTATTTATTTACATAATTTCTTTTCCATATACTGTAGAAGAAATATTGAGAGTTCCCACATTGACACTACTGTATAAAAAGTGAGACATGGATTTTGCACGTTCTGCCTCCTTTTCTTATCTGGGATATAACTCCTGGAGCGTAACTTGGTTCTGCATCACACACCCTGCTCACCTTGTTTTGCTACCACAACCACCCAGTGGATCTGAGAGCTCAGACTGTCTGTCCACAGTTGGGGGAATCCTGTTGCAGAGATACCCAGAGCAGGAAGGAATATCTAGAATGAGAAGCCAGGCCCGATCCTGCCCGAGGGAGGCCACCAGGCTGGCCGGGTGACACCTTGCAGCTGGGCCCAGCTACAAGCATTCTGCCTCTGAAGGAGTGAAGAACTCACAAAGCCAGCACAGGACCCAGGCATGCCTCCCCTGGGCTTGTCTCCTTCGGTGTAGCCTAGCTGGGAGAAGGTAGTGACCTCGCACTCTGGGAGCCCCAGTTGTGAATATCAGATATTTTACAGACCTGAAGAGATGCCATGTGGGTCCTTTAAAAAAAAAAATCTGCTGGGGCAGCAATGGGTCCCTTTCATACTGCGCTAAGGCTGAAAGGGATTCTGTGGCCCTATGGGCAGATAATGCATGTAAAGTAAGATATAAGTAAATATGAGTTTGTATGGCGGTCATTCAGCAAGACCAGGTTAGCAAGCAAGGCCAAGGGCAGGCCTCACAGTCCCCTCTCTAAGTATCAAAGCCCCGAAGTGCTCGTGCCTTCACCCTGTTAGCAATAAAATCTCACTGACTTCCCAAGTCAAGCGAGTGTGGATGCACATAAATGGCTGGCTAGAGTAATTATACATCTGAGAGGAACCCAGTCTGGATCTGGGGTCAAAGGAGACCTGCCTCAGAAGCTCTTGAATTATCACTAGGTTTATTTGTATTTTTGCTCAAGGCCATAGCCTTGTAGATGAGGGTATTAGAATGCTTTGTAAATCCCAGTTCTTGAAATATGGAGACATAAAGCTCAGAAACTTAGCAGACACACGTTTCATTTTGAATCATTTGCTGTGTCTTCTTAGAGTCACACTTGCCCACTCACAATTATATAATGTCCTTTTGGGGGCACTGCCATGCATGAATTTCTTCCCAGATCTATATATTAGCAAACTCTGCCTTTGATCTCTAGTCAGCCTCCTGACTGGCTAAGGGATCCTCTGTGATCTTCCTTTTTTTAAAATATTTATTATTAATATAAGAAACAATGCGGGTGTTTGAACTTGGAGAGGAAGCCTTCACTTCATTCCTGTGATTCCACCTTCCTTTTCATTTGCTTGCCTCTGGTTAGTTGATAGAGTATAAACTGCTGTCTTGAAATATTTTAAGGAGAACAAGAAGGAGCCTTGGTTGATGTTTTGAGATGGTGTACAGGTGCCTTTTTCTCCCTTGGTCTTGCCACAGGAAGCCTATCTCCCCAAGTCCTCCCTCAACTCCCCACCTCTCGGTTATCAAGCAGCAACGGCTGCCTGCAGCCCAGCTTTGTGTCTGATCACGAAGATGTCTCCTTTCTGCAGCCTGGAGTAACTGAGCCATATTCCTCCTGATTATTATACAGCTTACAGAGATGTGACCAATTTTCAATTACTTGATCTAAGGCACAGATAGAAGTGTATACCCTTACTTAGGATGTGCTGCAGAGTCCTTGCTTGCATAGATAGTGGATCACAAATCCTGTACTGCTAAAGCTTGGGCTTGGTCTGATTCCAGGCACTCCAGCCCATGATTTCTTACCCCCTCCCATGTCTGTTCACTATACAATCCAGGTTCTCCTTGAGGTTTCTGGTTGGGGTCATTTGGGTTTCAGAGGGGGACTCTAAGAAGCCTTTTAGAACCGCCTCCAGGCTGCATATTTCTTCAGGGCTCCTGAACACACCAAAACCAGGGGCAAAAGGGGCAGAAGTCCTCCCTTTAATGAGCACAGTGGAAAAGACGCTCCCCTGCAGGCGGAGGACAGGTTGCTACGCATAGCAAACATGGCTCCAGCATCGTACATTATTTAATCCAAAGGTGAAAGAGGAAAAACAAAGGGACTAGAGCGGTTGCTGCCTCTGCATGTGTGTGCTTCCTCTCTCCAGCTCCCCTAGGCTTGGTGGGGTTTGATTTGCTTTTATTTTATTGGGGCCTGGGAGAAGAAATGGTAAGGAAGGAGTAGGGAGGCACGGACGGGAGGATTTCTTTTCTTTTTCCTTCTATTTCTCTTTTTTTCCCCTCTGCTCCTTAAAAGAAAAAAAAATTAATGGCTCGTTGTTTGTGACTTCGCTATTCGCTGACCTAACGGTGTACCCCCTCCCCTCGTCTCTCCTTCCTGTGGCTGCTCGGGCAGATGCCTGTGGCCTGTCGGATGCCGCCCACATCGAAAGCCTGCAGGAGAAGTCTCAGTGCGCGCTGGAGGAGTACGTGAGGAGCCAGTACCCTAACCAGCCCAGCCGCTTCGGCAAACTGCTTCTGCGACTGCCCTCGCTGCGCACCGTGTCCTCCTCGGTTATCGAGCAGCTCTTCTTCGTGCGTTTGGTAGGTAAAACCCCCATCGAAACTCTCATCCGCGATATGTTACTGTCTGGGAGCAGCTTCAACTGGCCTTACATGTCCATCCAGTGCTCCTAGACCTCGGGCGCTTCCCACCTGCCCCCGCCCCCCTAGAGACTCAGAGGACGGCGGGGGCTTTGGACTTCAAAGCCGCAGGGACAGCGGGCGGCTGATGCAGGGTGCAGCGGCCGGGCAGGCCGGGCAGAGGGGAGGAGGGCCGGGACGACAGGAGCAGCCCACCCTGCACAAATGCAACCCGAGCTGCAAACCAGGAGAAAAAGACTCTTTTTAGGATCAGATCTGTGAACACGTTGGAAAGGAAAGAAAAAAGGACCTTGTGTCTGGTGAGAAAAAGAAAAACAATTTTGGAAGACAGGACCATGAAAATTTTAATAAAACAGAAGGAGACTAATGGACCTTCCAGGATTTATTGTGGACGGATGTGGATATATTCTGTACAGAAAACAACACACATGGAGGTGGACTGAATCCTATGTAGAAACACACACACACACAGACACACACAAACACACACACCCCCCAAACATTGTTATTCATTTTGTAAAATACTAGTCTTTATTTTCATTTTTTTGTAAAATTTAAACATCGTATGCACATAAAAAAAAGAAACAAGAATTAGGGGAAAATAACATTTTCCAGATAATTATAAAAAAAAAAATTGTCCTGTGTCTATGTATCTATATCTGTTTTGTATTTTTTTCTGGTTCCAAACCAGATTTCCTGTGATTCTATACTAATAATTTTTGATATAACCCTTTGCTTCTTATAATGAGTGCGATATATGTTGTCAAGGCTGTTCTTCAAGAATTAAAATTGAAGTGAAAATTTAAACAAAAAAATAAAAGAATTTAGCAAAACCCATGTCTCCGGTTGCTTGACAGATGTCATCAGTGCAAGAAAACCCTCCAATTTCCACCCCAATAATTATTAGAATGGGAAAAGTTGGGGTGGGAGGACTCTTAAGGTCCGTTACCAAGTTGGCTAGATTTATTTCCTAAAACCAAGCAGCTGTCTTGGTTTTGTAAATGCAGAGGGCCAGGCTCTTCGGGGGCCAGGGTGAGCAGGGAGGGCAGGGCACTTTGGTGCTGGCAGCAGCTTTTGTGAACTTGTAGGTGGTAGGCAGTTAGCACGGAGCTGGGCCCGAGGCTGTGGTAGGTGCCCTGTGAGCCCAAGTCTGCGCTGCCTGCTTCAGTGACTGCAGGTGGGAATTTGCCTGGCTGGAGAGGCATAGAGCCCTGGACGTGGGGGTTTCAGGATGGAAAAGTCCACTCAGACTTCTCTGCACCTTGCCTGTGACCGGAAGGTCGGAGTCTCCCCAGCTCTGGGCAGGAGTTGAGGCCTCAGAGCTGTGAGCCCTGGCTTTGCTCCCCTGCTCCCCAGGTAGCTGCTGGGAGCTGGCTATGGTTTGTCTTTCACTGCAGACCCTGTAACGGGTTCCCTGGAGGGCCCTCAGGCTCTGTTGGGTGGGCAGAAGGGCTCCACTGTGGTACTTAGGGGTATGGACCTAGAACCTAGGAGTTGAGGAGTTAGGCTGGAGCAGATTCTTTCCAGAAGTGACATTTGAGTTCTAGTGGCCCTTTCAGGGCAGAAACCTCCCACTGAGGTCTCTCCTTGGGTGTGCGTGGGGGGCTGCTCTCTCTAACAGCTTTCAGAGCATGAATGTTTTATAGGATCCGAGTCAGCACTGAGAGAACACATACTGCCAAGGGAGCGTTTCCTTAACATATTAATAAAGCCAGATCTTTTAAAATAACACCTCTCGCCTCTTCCCCCTCCCCCAGCCACAAATAGGTCTGGATGAGGCAAGAGCTTCCCTTTCAGAAGTCGTTGGCAAAGTTTTGCTTTCAATTTGCTGTCTAGAAGTTTCCAGGTTGCCCCACCTTTAAAAAAATACATTAACAAGCTCTAACCCACCTAAAGTTTTAATATTCTGGGAGCAGTGCAGCCTGGCAATGCCATGCTCGCTGTGAAGAAGCCCTGCAAGTCCGCCTGGGGACTGGGCTGATACCATAGGGTGGCTGGGCTATGGAGGGTATAAGGTGTGGAGCCCCTCAGTGGCTGGGGCTCTCCTGCCTTCCAGCAGATCCCACCTGGCCCTGAGCTTCATCCTTTGCACCACACCCAGGGGCAATGTTTTTGACTCTAGGCTGACTTCCTTGCAGATTGGGCACCCAAGGCTGGAGGAGTGCAGGAAGAACTCATATTTAACTACTAACCTCCTCCCAGAAAGTCTCAGGAAGCCCTCCCAGGGAGTGTGGGAATTGGGGTGGGGTAGGCTGCTGCTGGGGCAAGGCGGGGGGAGGGGAGCTGAGCTGCCTCCAAGCGCTCACCGATCTTTCCTGCCTTTCTCGAAATGAGATGTAAATATATTCATTACAGTGTGATCCCTCTGATGAAAACAGATAAACATTTTCATAGGTCGGAAACGTATTTTTCAATTAATTTCTATATGGAGGCCCAAGCACCAGGCACCGCGCATGGGAGGGTTGGGCTGTAGGAGGCACTTGTTCCAGGGCCCAGAGATGACAGTGCTAACTGGGCTCTTGCCCAAAGGGGTCAGGAGGGTTGCCCACAGCCTGAGAAATCCCAGCGACCTTTCTAAACCTGGGCCTAAGACCGGGGTGATTAGCACAGCAAAAGAAGACCAGGCCTTCCTACTGCCTCACAGACTCCCTCACAGGTTTGGTCTAGGAACCAGGAGGCCTCGGGGCTGAGCAGAAGGGAAGGACAAGAGATGCGCCCCTCCTGAGCTGGGCGGGCTCCTCTGGAGTCCGGCAGGCAGTGGGTTTCTCCTCTGCTGTCTCCGTAGTGGCTGGGGCAGTCCCACATGCATTATCCACAGAGAGACATTCAGCTTCAGAGGGCTCTGTGTGTCTCAGAGAGACGGAGCCTTCCAGGGACTCAGGGACCATGAGCGCCCCTGCAGAGAAGGAGAGGCTGTCCGCGATCCGACTTGAGACTTTCCACTCTCAGAGCACGCAGTCGGCCCCGTGAATCTGCTCGCGCTAAGGGAAGGTTTAGCAACTGAGACAGAGGCATCTGAGCCACGAGTTGAGCCTCCTGACAAGCAGGAAGCGTTGTCTCTGCCCCGGGCCATCTAAAAGCTCCCCAGCTGGGCTGATCAGTGGCTGCGGCCAGGGGACTAAGGGCGGAGCGGCTTGAGGCCTCCTCGCAGTGCGGAGGAGCAGCCCCAGTCGAGGTTGGGCTGCCCCCTACACCGCTCAGTGTCCTGTGCTTCCTCAGACCTTAGGAGCCACTGGGCAGAAGGCCATGTGAAGCAGGTGGGAGCCTCCTCTGCATGGGTGGCCGCCCGGAAGCCCCTGAGCAATGAGCCCACCTTCGAGCCAAGCGCCAGGGGGAGCCCTGGGACCCGGGTATGAGGCGGCAGGAAGGGGTAGGCCAGACAGTCAGCTGGGGGCGCGCAGCGCTAAGGACTCGGCAGGGTAGGGCTGGCCTAACCGGGCGGGGGAGAACCGACAGGCCCCCCAGGGCCAGAGAAAATACATCTTAACAGCTGGAGAGCGGAACACACAAGGTGACTTCTCTCTGGAAATTACCTGTGACATATGAAAGTCAAACGTTTCCATTTCTAACCCAAACACTTGCTGGGCGACTTAGAATTTTAGGGGCTTTGAAGTCGATTTAAACTACTTTAGCCACAGTCTTGCTGAAAACATCAAAAAAGCTGTCTCGGGACTTGCTCTCCTCCGGGAATCTCTGGGGAACCTGGCTGAGCCTCATCTGCCACGGAAGGGACAAGGGCTGGCGCAAGGGAGTTAAAATATGAACTTTGGCCCCAAGCGCACAACCCAAACTGCAACCGGGCCTGGCGGAAGCACGGAGATGGAGAAGGGCCTCCCTCCCGGCCGCCAGAACAACGTTGGGCTTCCGGGGCTTTGCCCCTCTTGAGGGTTCACACTCTCGATCTCTGGCAGCCGCCAAGGGTCTTAGTCCGCTCCAAGGGAACCCCTCCGCCGAGCTTTGCGCTCAGTTGCACTGAGGGTCTGGAGGCCCCTCCATCCAAGCCTACCTGAGCTCGTCTGCTTGGAGCGTGCAAAAGTTTATTTTTTAAAATGCTCCTCCTCCGCTTACAGGCAGTCCTTATATCCCCCGCAGTGGCAGACTCACCTCCATAAGCTCCTGGATTCCTCAAAACAAATCACCTGAATGCCTCTGCCATGGGAAACCTTGATGAAGGAGCGTGGGGAGGGTATGCAGGGAGACACAAGTGGGAACTAATAAAACTCTTGTTAGAGGGCCTGCTCGGGCTCCGTGGCGTCACTGGGCCTTTTACTTGGAAAGCCAAAGAGTTGTATTCCTAAATGAGTTAAAGACCCATTTACCTCTGTCGTGTTCTATTCATCAAGCCACAAGTTGAGAGTTCCTAACATGAAACTATTTGTTTGCTTACACAACCAGCTGGGCGCAATTTCACGTCTGAGATATCTATCTGAAAGCGCCTCTCATTTATTATCTCTCCTTGTCAGCGAATCCATTTTCCAGCTCCCCCTCCCCCGTTTGGACTTTATTTATTTATTTATGGTGGGACATCTTTGCCTGGGAGGACCTGGGTCTGGAATGCTCCCAGGGGAGCGGTCGCTCCCTACGCGGTTTCTGCTGCACCCAGCGCGCGTGGACCAGGGGCCAGCAGAGGCGAGCTCGCCGCCACTGCCACCGCTGACCCCAGCCGGCCGGCCGGCAGGCCAGGGTGTGGGGCGGGCAGCGGGTGGGCCTGGCCGGACCCCGCGGAACTGGCTTTCTGCCTGGATGTCCTCCCCGCTATCTCTCCCAGAGTAAGCCGCAACCACCTGTGAGAGGAGGGGGTGGGAGGTGGGAGAGGGGAGTCGAGGAGCCTCTTTCGGAGATGGGGGCCCGAGATACGGATTTGAGAGATGCATTCACAAAGCCTCACCTAGTCTCGTGGGGCCAATTTCTTCTCCGGGCCGGAGCGCCGAGTGAGTAACCAAGATGTAAATAGTTGTGTGATGGGTTGGGGGAGGGGGCAGCGCATTTATTGTGTGTGGGGATGGGCAGAAGGCTGCACGTGGTTTCAATTTTGAAGCACAAAGAAATAACATGCAATGCAGAAAATAGGTTTATGAATGTAATTGAGAGGAAAGAAAACAATTAACACAGTGCAAGGTTGCACACTTGATTCGCCACCCCTCGCCTTCTCTTCTACCCCAATTTTGAGAAATCCGGATCATGTGAATAGAGTAGGTCTAGGCAGTTGGATCCAGGCTGACAAGGGAACCCCTGATGGAGATCACAGTGATGGGTGGATAATGTGTCTATCCATCTCCTAGTTGGCTAAGGCCTCCTCCAACCAAGCTGAAAGCAAGAGATCAAATCCCCAAGTCCAGCGTATAAAACAGCCCCAGTTGCAAAGATAGTGTCTGTAAGGGAGGGGAGGGAGAGAGAGAGACATAGTGGGAGATTTCTTCAAGACAGACCAGGCTGGTCTCTGCAAGCTATCCTATTGTGTTGATTTAGGAAGACATTTGCTGTATATAACGTTTAAGGCTGATAATATCAGTGCGCAGCCAGATAAATAAAGCGTTGGCCCAACGGTGGGGTCAGCGATCGATCTCTGGGCTCAGAGGAAAAAGGAGAGAGACAGGGTCGTGCACGAGCCTCTGTCTCTGTGCTTGTCAGTCGGCATGCATGAGCCTGAGCGTGTGTGAGCGTCAGGGTGTGCGAGAGAGAACCAAGTCTTCAGCTGGCCAAGAGGCTCATTAGCATTCCTAACCCATGGACCTGCGCTGACAACTAACAGAGATATCCCGCTCACCACCAGGCCTCCTATCCTTTTGTCTTCAGATCTGGAGGAGAAAAAGATTTCTTGGGGTGGAAGTTGGGTCCTGAACTTCCATGTGGTTGTTGGAGATTCAGGGTATTGAAAAATACAAACAAAACAAAAACAAAAAAGAAAACCCAAAAACGTTCCAGGATCTTGCCCTATCTTTTACTCTGCTTTTAAAAACTTCCCTCCTAAAAAAGAAACTTTTTTGATTTTCTTTCTCCAAGTGTAATATGCTTGTTGAAACTCCAAGCTTAAATGAGAGAGAAAATCCTATGAAAATATTTTGCCATTTCTCCTTGTTGACACTCAGCGAGGTGGATGTTTATATGTTTGGCTCACATACACATGTAAAACTGGTACTTGTAGTTAAAGATTTCTAGCATATAGCAACCAGGGGTTGTCTGAGATTTTTCTCTTCTTTTTTCCGCTTGCTTTTGTTTTTATCATGATAAAGCTCATTTTATTTTCTATAATAAATGTCCTGCTTATTACTTAATCACTCTTCGTTGTTTGAATAAAGCACATCTTTCAAAATTAAGTGGGATCTAATTTTCTATTAACTACCAGAAATAAGCAATTTTAGAGGCCTCCACTCTTCCAAGAAACAGTTAAAAATTATACTCATTTGTGCAACTTTAATCACCTTACACCTGTTGGGGGGGGGTCTCTTAACCATCTCTCACAGGGGTAAATATGCATCCACTCTGCTCTCCTAGATCCAGTGCCTTGAACTCTATCAAACGTGGCAGATAGTTTTACATTGGAGTGTACAAATTATCCCATGTTGACAGATGTTTGTCACTTAGTAACTTCTTTCCAAGTTTTTCCCCCTCCCCTAAGCCTTCTTTCCAGCTTGCTTTGTTGTTTTAAAATATGCATGTCTCTCACTGGAATGCCAGTCACGAGTGCAAACTTTGTGTCCAACCTCCCACATGAAATGATCCTTTTAGAGGGAACTCGATATGTCTCAATCTGCACTTCACTCAAAGCCTCTGGGTACGGGGCCACTCACTCACTGGTCCTGGCTCCAAAATAACTGAGCAGAAACGAGTTTCCAACTAAAAATCCCCTCGAATGTCTCCCAGGGAAGAAATATAGCTCCTATAATTAAAGGAGGCAACGGCCAGAGGGGGAATGCAGCCGGCAGCCAAAAGAAAAGTAAGAGTTTTATTTATTTGCTGATTGAACTTGGGTTGTCATGACCAGCAAGTTTATCCACACTGGAAGTGCTGGAGGTTTGTACTGTGTGTGCACAAGAGGGAGAGGTGGAGAGGAAGGGGAGGATGACATGGAATAGGAAGAATGGAAGAGACAAGGACAACTTTGGGAGAGAGAAAATGATCTGTGGCACAATGTAGGGAAATTTCCTTGCAGAAGATTTGAGTGAAAATTTGTAGCTGAGAGATATGGGAGGAGGGTACTCAGAGGAGATGAGGGGTAATTATAGTAAATTCTTGAATGTGGGGTATCACCAGGAAAAGGAGGACTCTAACTGTTTTCCCTAGAAAAGTAATGTGACAGCAGGAAAATTATTAGCTGTGCTGTGTGTGGTGGTTTCGGTATGTGGGGGGTGGAATTATGAAAAGAGGAACCAGTGAGGAGGGAAGAAGTTCCAGGACTCAAAGCAGAAGTGTCAGGGAGCCAGGAGCCCTCCAACCTCCTTGGCAAAAGTTGCCTAAGAGGTGTGGACGTGAAATCTTCTCTAGAAGACACATCATCTTTGCATCTTATTTTAATTAGTTCCATCTATTTGAGTTGATTCTGGCATTAGAACCACTTATGGTATGATTCAGCTCCTGAGATGAAGAACACCTCCCAATCTCTTCCACCACCCCCCCCCCCCCGCCCCAAGCTTCAAAACAGAAGGAGTACTCAGGCTGGGCAGCTCATTTCTATTAAAAAGGCAAAACTTTAGCCCTGATGAAAAACAGATGAATTTTTTCTCCCTCTCTCTGAAACAGTTACTCTCTTTTACTGATGTGAAGTGACGTCAGCAATTCCCGTCCTATCCCCTTGGAGAGAAGGGAGCGAGAAGGAGGGGAAGGAAGGAGGGAGCTGGGAGAAAGAGCTGGAGAAAGAGAGAAAAAGCAAGCCGAGGGAGAGGGATAGGGGAAGGGGGTGGGGAGGAGAGGATGAGAATCAATATTCTACACTTTCGGCCAAAATTCCATGAAGAGTGGGCAAAACAATGCTTTGGAAGCCGGTGATTGATAGGACACCTTTCTCTACTCTCCCCCGATCTACATATTCTAACATATGGAAAGCTTACAGGCCCTGTGCACTTATAGAAGCCGATAATGCATTAGCTCTCAGCAATATTTACAGCACCACTTTTAATATACACCAGATGGTTCGCGACTGTGCCGCCTCAGCCAGCTCACTCCTCGATTTTACTCGGCGGCACTTTGTTGCAATTACGCTCCATGCTGAGACCAATTTTATTGGTGACCTATTTTTCATATTTGCAGCATTTTATGTTAAAAAAAAAAAAAGCCCTCCTCTCTGGCCTTTTCGTAAAAGGGCAGCGCTCGGGAAGGGAGAGCTGAGGAGGACGGCAGGGCTGTCTAGGTGGATGTTAATATTTATCACGACGTTACATACCTCGGGTTTAAGTGAGTAAACCGGATACACAGAAGTGCTGCGGTCATTATGCTTGTTCATTCACCCCCTGTTTGTCAGACCCCCACGGACTGTCTACACGGCGCTCTTGCCTCAGAGTCAATACATCCGACCATAAATATTGTATTCCATTAATTATCACGCCACTGGCTTATCCCGGGCGCCGGCGTCCTCGAGCGACGCAGGGCAAATGAGGACGCTTCGCGAGCAGATTTCTAGGCTGGGAACCCCGCTGAAATTTCCGCAGTGCCTGGGAATTCCTAGAGCCCGAGCGCCGGGCTCGAGTCGGGCTGGAGTCGGGCTGGGCCTGGGGCTGGCTCGGGGTGGGGTGGGGTGGGGGGTGCGGCGGGCGGAGGCCCGACGCCGCCAGGAGCGCTCAGTACCTGTTATCTTGCGACGCAGAAGGCCCCAGGGAGAATCCCATTTGGCACACCAGGAAAGGCTTTCAACTTTATCTCCCGCCATGTAAATACCCCCGAGTGCCCGACTCAGGGACTTTGTTTTGCACCGCACAATATAAATATCCTATTTGCTACAACGCAGGTGTGCTCTTCTTGCCCAAACTCTTTTTTTCTTCCTTCCCTCGTTTAGAGTAACTCTTTAAACCCCCACCCCCTGGTTTAAAAAAAAAACCCCACAGATGTTTACTTTATTGATATAACCTGTACCGTGGTTAGGCTGAGGATAATGTGCCTCAACTAACAGTCATTTAGCAAATAATAGAGGCGTTCTGGATGCTTTCCAACGTTACACATGTACTTGGTCATAAAATGATACGTGAAAAAATTAACATCTGCTTTCCGAAAATAAAGTGTGCCAAGTAGCTTTTTATGAATGCTTTTCTCATTTTAAAAAGAAATATGGAGAGATAAACTGGCACCCAGATGTATAGCATATTTATAATGGTTTTAGGATTTAAAGGTAGCGTACTCATTGCAGAAGCCATTTAAAACTGACGGTTTAAAAGCTACTTAACCCCAGACATCTTCGAATTCTGAAGTCTTCCAAATTTTATTATTTAAAGAGGAATTTACTGTAATTTAATTGTGTATCTAGGCATAACTCTGTGCAAATCAAGGCGCTGCAGCCTGAGCTCAACAGAAATTCCAACTTGCCTTTTATTTACCTAATTTCTCAGCAAGGTTCCCAGGCCCTTAAGAAGGCAGAGCTGGAAAGTTTAGCTGGGCTCTTTTTTGTTGTTGTTTAATTCCACTATTAGGAAATGAGGCCTACCTTTGAATTATTTCATTAGGATTTGGCCTTTTGGGGGAAGGGGTGGGAACCATAATCATTAGTGGCTTTTTATTATTTCTACAATAAATGGCTAGATTCTTTGTTGAATAAGCTGCTTGAATGTTTTGCAGATGTTCCACTTAGACCAAATCTGACCCCCTATTTCCTCCCAAATAAGTCGCTTAAACTCTCCCACCAGTGCATTTACTGGAGAGCATACTCCCCCATCCTGGCAAGTTTGTAAGTGTCGAGCATATTCTTATGAAATTTCCACCTAGCTGCACACACACACACAACCACCTTTGCACACACACTCCCACCCACTGAGCTTCTGAGCGTGGCAGAGGGTAAGAGAGCAGAAAAAAAGACCAGAAACTGGTGAGGCGGAATGGAAAGGAGGAGGGAAGTCAGTGCAGTGGTTACACCCCTGTGCGGAGGCGCGCCCTCCCTGGGCCCCCCACCCTCCTTTGTGCCTTTGGGTTGAAACCTGGGGGGTAGCTCGGGTCCGCTTCCCCCAAAGTGCCTTGAGTCTTGATTTGCTCAATGCCCGGGGCGTCCGCCCAAGGTGTTTGGGGGCCGTCCCAGGGAGCGGAGGCCGAGCCGAGCCGGGCCGGCCCCGCAGTCCTCCCGGAGCATCCTTTCGGCGGCACCGCCCAGCCGCTGCGGCCGTGCGTGGGCACCCGGGGCTGAACAAAGGGCTCCGTGGGGCGCGGGGCGCGGGCACGTGACAGGCCCGAGCGCCGCGGCGCGGGTCCCGCGGGGAGGGGCGCCGACCCAGGGTGCCGGGTGGCTTCCGGGCATAAAAAGCGCGGCCGGCCTCGCGCTGGCTGCGCCGGGCCGCACTCCTCCGGGAGGAGCACAGAAGTACTTGTCTGGCTCCGCGTTGGGGAAGCCGCTCCTCTCATCTCTCCAGCTCTTACTTGAAAAGCACTTGGAAGAAACTGTGTGTGCGGGGAGGGCCGCGGGGTGGGCCGGGGCCTGGCTGCGAGGCTGAGGGGGGCCGGCTGTGGGTGGATGGGGAGGAGGTCGAAGAAATAGCTCTTTTCTGAGTGACAGGAGTCCTTTTCAAAGAGCAAACGGGCTGAGGAGGGGAGCGTCTAATATGAATAGGAGAATTTTCAAGGTTTCGCAGAGTGACTCCCCTCCCCCCCTTTTAAAGACAGGTCTTTCTTTTTTCTTGTCTTTTTCTTTCTTTCTTTTTAAGGTAGGAAGTACGTGTGCAAACGTGTCTTGATGTGTTTCAAGAGAGAATGATCCATTAACTTTAAGAAATCTTGGGTTGGTAAAAATTACTGAAAACATTTTAACAGGTTTTTGTGGACTCACTGGCCAGAGTGGTAAGTCAAGCTCTCAGACAGGGGTCTTCAGTTAAAGACGATATGTTTGTGAGGGAAAGAGAGAGAGTATCTTACTAAGTTTTTCCTCACCCCAATAACAAAACCTATCACATCTTCACTTCTTACTAGAAAAGGGAGTGTCCTTATGAACACCTCTAAGGTGTTAGATGCCTGTGAGAAATAAGCTTGGGAGAGGAAAGCTACACACACACACACACACACACACACACACACACACACACACACACACACACACACGGGTTTTTAAAGCCTGCCTGTATTTATAATTCAATCTTAGAAACACTTTTAGTATCTGCATTATCAACCCCAGCTCTTAAAAAAATTGTTGTTGGAGGACCATGCCTTATAGATGAGAACACCTTCCTCTTAAAAAAAAAAAAAAGATTTAAACCCACAGTACCAGTTGTTTGTTGTTGTTATCATGATTATGATGGTTATTATGTCATCCCTCCTTTTTTGCACTTGATCTGATGAGAGAACTTTTTTAAAGAGTGTGAAATGAAGGACACAAAGACAGTATATCAATGAAAAGAAGAAAGTGGCCCTTTTAATGAGAACTAAAGAAAACCCAAATGTAGATGAAGTGTACCGTAAAAGCTGCTTCAAAGTCCATCTTAATTCCCTTGGGCTCAGTCATCACAAACATGTGATAATTGGGAGTTCTGCACGGAGGTAAGGCGGCTGTGGGTTGGGGCTCCTGCAGCTGCACCTCCCTGCCCTCTAATTCCAAATACGTTTTAACCAAGAACTTGGAGACCTTATAGAACCCAGGTTTGGCCACTTTGCTTTCAAATGCTATTTACCCACTAAAGTAATTAATTTTCTTCTTGAGTAACTGTGCTCACCATCCTCCAGCCCAAGTCACCCCCCAGCAGGTCAGAATATGCTGGGCCATATTCTAGGTTTTTGACTATTACTTCGTGAGCAACTCTGTTTAATTTTCTATTTATTTTTGGACCCCAGCCTTTCTGGATCACAAAAGTCCCCACAAGCAACACAGCAATAAATCTGAACAAAAATAAGACAGATTTCCTCATCGATGTGTAATAAAGTTAAAGGACATTGTTTTGTCAGACAAGCGCTAAGTAGAAAATAAATCTCAGAGTCTGGGGAAACAAAACGGAGCGCTGCTGGCATGTGTGTAAATTTACTTTTAAAAGCAATAAATCAATGTTAAATTAAACAGCTGGGTACCCTGTCTAGGCGAAGTTTCTGTGTTTAAGAAGACCTTGATGGGAGAAATGTGCTATTTAACCAGACACCACCAACAACAAAAAAGTTAAAATTTTATTGTGATCCGAGGCAAGACTGGCCTGGGAACTTCCCTGAACTTCAGAGAGGAAGAGGGGCAGGAGAGGCAGTGTGAAGTGTATCCACTTTCCACCCTCAGATCTTTACATATGTTTTCAGGCAGAAGGAGACAAGGAGGTTTCATAGAAATGTTTTAGATGTTTTGTAAATTGTTGGATAAGCTCTGACATCCTCTTTTCATTGGCTTAGGGGTTTTGGGTGGGTTATGGTTTTTGTGGGATTTTTTTCTGTAACTACTATAACCTGTGGAGATATTTTAATGAGCACATTGAGCCTATTATCTCTTTATTCTCAGTGTGGTGGTTTTGCACGGTAAATAGCAGAGTAGAAAATAAGGAGAATTGTTATTTCCTATCTATTATGCTTGTTTTCACTGAGAAGCAAACCTGAGATTGGAGTAGCACTTAACTGGGATATTTTAATATTCATTTTCTAAGGTTTTTTGTTTGCTTGGTTTTTTGTTTTGGTTTTTGGCTTCTTAATTTTTTTTTTTTTTTTACAAAACATTTCATTGGGAAACTTTGTATGTGTGGGGTTGGGGTAGGGGGCAGAACAATAGAAAACACAAGCTCTGGCTCTGTATTCTAAGAACAATGTGAATCAATGAGTTATTACAAAGACAATATTCAATAGCAGGAAATTAGGAGTAGTTTAAGGCTAACATGAACTGCACTGGATTCCTCCCCCCACCAGTCTTAAAGTGAAATTCCAGAAAGACTCAACAGAAGTACTTTGAAAACATATGTATTACCGAGATGGACCCCTTAGTCTTTTGAATTCAGATCGACTGGTTTAAAAGAAAAACATGGGGTTCTTGCCTATACAGAAACCAGCAAATTCTTTACTTTCTTCATATCAGTCTCAGAAGCTGTTTTGTTAGCCCATTTCCACAGAATATTCATATAATTAGGGAACCTCATTCAAACCCCAAAGATAGGAAAAGTGCTGTTTTCCCCCTTAAGCTACAAACTAACAGGGATATTTGGCAGCATCCTGGCTGTCTACCTTTGACTTTTCTTCAGCCAAAGGAATTATCAAAGACCCGGTTGCCTGGGGAAGAATAAAGTTATATTATTTATATTTTGAGGGCAGCATTCAGTTTCTGTGACCGGCCGTGGCTTGTTAAGGAAATGTGTGTCTTATGCCACTCAGAGAGAGCTCGAATCGCCTGTCAGGAGACAAACTCAGAATGACTTCTCAAATCCTGCTAGGTTTTCCCAGCGATGTGCTTTCCTCTGCGCTGAAGTTCTGGGAGTCATGTCAGCCCAAGGTGAGCCTTTCAGGCACCGCTCTTTGTCCCCATCTGGAGAAGAAGGTGCAGAATGAGGTAAACGCTGCGCTGGTTTTGGAGCTGGGGGTGGTGAGAAGGGAGAGGCAGCTTGTTCTAATTAAAGACAATAAGCAACCCTGTGAGGAGCTGTCCTTTAGCCTTAGCTGGAGGCAGAAAGGGTCGGTCTCACCTCAGTAGTTAAGTCTGTTTGAGCTGGCCGGTGGGGCGAAGAGCAGAAACCTGAAGGAAGTGCTGGGCTCAGGTGAGACTGGGCCAGTGGTCAAGTCGTAGCGAGTGCATCTTGAAGTTCTCCTTTACCTCCCAATTCCCTGGTCGCTCTGTGCTCTGTGCTGGACTCTGATTCTAACTTTGCTTGCTAGATGGCGCTCGGTGTCTCAGGACTTTCCATTTCAGAATTAAAACGGCTTTTTAGCACCGTTCTCAACTAGTTGTGGGCATTTGATTAGCAGAGTGCTGGTAATGTTGTTACTGCCCTTGTTTTTGTCACCCTTGTTCACTTTTTGATTAAGGTAGTGCCCAGGTGGGAGCTGCCCACATTAATCCATAGAATAATAAAATTGAGTGAAACTTTGCACCTTAATTTAGGGCACATTTATGGCTCAGTTACTCATTCTGATGCATTTCAAAAAGCACGTTAGTAACTTTTCCTCCAGTAATGTGATTGAGGTTTTCAGGAAAAAGATAAATCAGCAGATTCAGATGGTTATTTACAGTCCTTGAGGCTTACCACCAAGAGTCCACCTCCCGACCCCCCCCCCCACTACCCTTTTCCATTTTAGGATGAATTCAGCTAATCTTAGGGAACTTACTACTTTCATTTATCATTATGGTATGTCATTCATTGGTTGAAAAGTATTATAATTTGTTTAAAGCCCAAATACTAAAATTCATGGCCACAAAGAAATGTGTTTTAATATTAGTAATAAAAGCTACCATAAACCTGGTGAAGTGTGACTTGTGGATCCTAATGTATAATTTTAATCACTAGGTGATTCTTCCCAGATATTCAAAATACTTCTTTAAAACTCCTTTGTGCTGAAGCACAAAGAGACAGAAAATCAATAGTTCTAAGTTTCTGATGGAAAAAAATTAAGATGAGCCAAAAGAAAATGTATCTTGTTTTGTCGAATGAAGATGTCAATTTCACAGTACCCACCGCTCTCATACCATCGTATGTCCCTTAAGGAATAGGTTGCAGGTGAGGAAGGCAGATGGGAAAAAAGTTTCTGTGTAGATATTTTACAAACAATTTAACAAAAGAGAGTTTAACTTGCTACTTGCATTTAGGATTTAGAGAACTAATTTGTTTAGAATGTCCCATCTTTGGGAGAAGCAGTAACATTCAGAGCTGTGTGGTTGGGAAACCTTTTGTCGAACCTTGGCTGCTTTGGTGGAGAACTCCGCAAAGTCTCTCTCTAGGTGTTAGGCTGAAACTAGCAGGCGCTGAAAACCTAAAGCGGAAAATTTACAACTTGATCAGCCCCAGCCACACACCAAAAAAACCTGCTACTGGTGCAAACATATGTTCTAGATTAAGTTAGGCAAATGGCTCTCGTTTTCTCAGGGTTGAAAGTTGATCATAAAAAGTCAAATTTGAGTGTGCTATGCTTCCAGTGGATCACTGGATCCTGAAACGCTTACAAATCCCTCCCAACCGTTTACTCAAGAGATTTCATATATTTTATTACCTTCTTGAGAGCTTGGTTTAGAATCTCCTGCAAATTTAATCCAATCAGGTATTACATTCTAGGGACATGTATAGTTTTAAGAGTTGGGTAAGTTGAACCCTAGGCGCATTCTCCTCTGTAATGTGAGGCTGCTGGGCAGCTAACGTGTAGCTCAGTTGCTCTTAACGCTTTGTCTACTTTGTCACCTACAGACTAACTTTAAAGAGCAGAAATTTAACTCTTGGATTTATTTTAAAGTTTCTTTAAAGTTTTAGTCGCCAGAGGAGTAGGTATTTTTTCTTCCCCACAGCATGAGACAAAATAAGAGAGCATTACCCAAGCCTTTAATTATGTCAGGAAAGACTGAAATCATGATGCTTCTTTTAATGGGGGTAACTGTCCTTTGCAAACTCCCTGTGGTCACCCAGCCATCTCCCAGCTGAATTATTTGAAGACCAGCCTGGCTATTAAGATGTCTTGTAAGCAAGTTTAGAATTAACTCCCGATTCTTCAAGATAGCTAGCTCCCCAGGCAAGTTGCAGAGGATGGAGCCTGGCATCAGACACCTTGGGTCCCTTCCTATGTCATCTCGGGAACCCAAAGTCGTTCCCTATTACCTGCCCGTATTCGAATGATCATCCTGCAGATTTTAACCAATATTGTCATGTTGACGTTTGGTAGTTATTGTATACATTTCTCCCTTCCCCAAGGGGTCTTGGAAAGTGTTTAAGAGATTATTGATTTCCAAGAAACCAAATAAAGAAGCCTGTTCTTTTATAACATATGAAATACACACTTCTTTAACTAAATAGGCAGTGTACATTTGACATTGACAAATGGGTAAGAGACAAGAAAACTTATTTCAGAAGACTTTGAAGGAGGAAAAAAAGGATAGGACAACAGAATTCCTATTCAAGTGTGGGACTGGAATTAAAGAAAAAGTTGGATGGGGATAGGGATGGCTATCCATACTGTAAAATGGTTTAAAGTTTCTTCCAGTATACACAGATGATGAGCAAACTTTGTTGGAGAAGCTCCTTCCAGGGGGACCTAATCAGTATCACTCAGTGTCTTGATTGATCTGTTTTTAAAAATGAGTTTTCCTGTACTTCTTTTCTCCACATTTTTCTCTGACAAAGTGGTCCCACCTGGGTCTGGGAGTTTCTGATTTGCTTAGAATAACCCAGAAAAGTCATTCTGAAGTTGTGTCAAAATACTTTTTTTTTTTAAGTTCCTGACTAATTAAATAGAGATTTTAGCCACCCTGTGCCCAGGTCATAAGGGATATCCCCATGGAAGGAAAGAAATTGCCCAAAAGCCTGGTTAAGGGAACGAATGCTAGGCACCCAGGAGTTCAGTAACTGCCATCTATTCCACCCTAATCTCCACAACTGCCTGCACCAACGGGGGAAAGCCCCACGTCCTTCCCCAGACCTGATTCCCATTTCTTGCTCCTGAACCTCCGGAAGGTAAGAATGAAATATTCATTTATCCAAAGATGGAAGCTCAGTTCATGGAATAAGCTCCCCCAAAATATACCATGGAGATATTTCAGCTGTAGTTTCAACAACTGAGAGGTGCATCCTAGTCTAGAATATGCGAGTCTCCAAGTTACTGTTATTCAACAGGTCCCCTTTGCTCCCCTGCACGCTTCAGCTGCCAGGCAGCATCTCCCGTCCCCCTAGTTTTCACAGGAGGGGTGTGAGGCTAGTTTAAATAGCTCCTGGCATAGCCGAGTTTCTTTGCTAGCACGGACTTGCCTTAGTATTTGGGCAAAACGACTCTTGAGACCGCAAAAATAACCAGACTATGAGAAAAAATTATCTTTGGGGATAACTCAGCAGTGACTTTCCACACTAAAAAAGGGACAAAAATTTGGTGTAAGCAGCAGTATATGAGAAAGCAGACTAAATTGTTAACATACAAAATATTTAAAAAGATATTTGTGTGTCTTACAGGATAGAAAAATACGGTGTTTTGAAGCAGAATTACTGTTAAACTGAGGAATTCATGGAAAGTTTTCATTGTAATACTATGCCAAATAGAAAATAATTTTATCCTGAAATGTATTGTTATCCATCTTACTGTACAGAAGTAATTTTGAAATCGGTTTATCGAGGCTATTTTATAGGAAAGAAACCCTTACTTTAAGATACCAGTGTTCTCTCTCTTTTTCACTTTACTGGACGTTTCTGGTTAAGTTTGGATTAAGTTGACTTGAAACTATTTTTGTACAATCGATATGTAATAGAAATTTGTTTTTAGTCGTCTCGCCTGCTCTAAACGTAATACTTCCGTCCTCAAGGTCGGTTCGAGAGAGTAGATGATTAGAATAGGGTTCCAGAGGGAGGGAAAAGATTTCATTCAAAGTCCAACAAGTGAGGCAAGTTTCAATAAAGCAAGATGTAATTTGAAATCTTTAAAAACTAGTTTTGTCTTAAGATTAGTGACTTAAATGTTGCAGGGAGACCATGAATGAAAATGATACCACAAGAAAGTGATCTTCCTTTATTGTGCTTTGCCTAGCCCGTAAAGAAGAGAGGGAGACGCACGGAAATTGGAGCTTGGAGTTAAGGTCTGAAAGTAGGAGAAGAGGTGGTGGTCGGTACTGAGCCAGATGCGCCCCCTTTTTAGTGCTGTCAGATAAGTTGCTGTCAGACTCTTAAGCGGGCCGCCGGCGGGGCGCTCGCTGCACAGCCACCTGCCTCGCGGCGGTAATTAACTAGTACCTGGGCGCACTCGATCGGTGAGACGGCTCTAGCTACCGACAGAGCTGTGGGACCCAGGGCCCGGGGGATCTGGAGGCACATCTCTTGGATCACAGGTCTCTCGCGGCTGAGATCACCAGCCCAGGGAGAATGGGCTCACGATATAGAGCTCTTAAACCGGTGCCCATACAGCTCTGGCCAGCTAAGGGGTGATGGTGAAAAGTTGGCCAAAGAAAAGTTGTGGGGTTAAGACTTCTACCACAAAAATGACTGAGAGTGGCGCTGCTTTCATTATAAAATAGACGCAAATTCGGGGAGCAGGCAAATGGTGTGTCAACTCTAGGGCGCTCTGGTTAACACCCGGCATGGAGCAAACAGGACTCTCCACGCACAGACAGTATACTTTTGAAACCCATTGTCGCTTTGGGCTCGGGTCCTAAGATTTCGAGTGCCAGTTTCCAATGGTGAGGGAGTGGTCGGAGAGAGGAAATTAGGCGAGGGCCGGAACTTCGGAGTTCTTGCCGAGGGGAGAGGGAGGGAGCGCGCTGAGTGCTGTCCATGGTGCTGGGAAGAACGCGGCTTCGTTTCGCTGTACCCAAACCGAGGTCAGGTGTGAAAAAGGGAAGAGAAACCGAGAACTTCGGTTCGGAATTTTTTTCTCCCCATGAATATGGAAAATAACGCTCATGGATGTACAGTTTAAACAGTCCTCTACGAGGATGGTTCTACCCTATTTCCCAGCCTGTACTGCTTAGTCAGACAGCAGTGTTAACTGGTTAATAGGATGGTTTCCTCCTTAAAGTGTTCTAATATTTCAAGGTAACGTAATCATCAGTTCTTGTACAAAGTATAGAGGAAGGCAGAAAGAAAAAAGGTGATTTGAGACTTTAAACATATCCAAAGGCACTTAGCCATTTCCAGGTTTGGTAGGATGTACCAGCACAGCAAGACTTAGCCTGTTAGATAACATGAGTTTATTAAGAGAAAGTATTAAAATAAAATCCAATTTTATTTAAATAATTCTCTAAACTCCACACTGGCTGGCCAAATGCTGCAGTTGTATTTTTTGTTAGCTAGAATAAAAGGAGCAATTTTTCTATTGTAGTGTGTGTGTGAATTTGAAATGGCTGATTTCATTTTAAGTTCTAAAATGGTAATCTAACAACTGTATTCTCTTAAAACAAATTTGATTTTTTAAAAGATAGGTGCCCAGAAAGCAAGATGAAGGTAAATTATTTTAAAATTAGGATTACAGAACTAAATAGAAACATAGTTTACCTACTAGGTGAATCATAGTTTTGTTTAAAAAAAAAAAGAAGAAAAAATAAAACACATGTAGGATTTTAGCCACGTGTGTGAAATACATATTTTTTCTCTTTACAAAAAGTGTATGTGTGTGTATTTACATATGTGAAATCATGTGAAAAATTTCAAGTAGAATATTAACTGTGTTTGGTCAAACTGGAAATGTGAAAAACAAGAAAAGAATTTATCCTAACTGTGTTAATCATGAAAAATCTTAGTCTCAGCAACTTGAATCCAAGTGACAGTGAAAAAGGAAAGGAACAAAAATTCAAACAGCTGACACAATGATCAGCAGCAACTGACAGCATCTCATTTGATATTTGATATCAAGCACTAGATCAATATTTGCAAGATCAATGCAATTTTAATGGTTTTTCTTTCAAAACTGTATGAAAGCCAAATTGTGACACTCTGTGCTAGGGTTATTTTTAGAGCTGGCTATTCTAGGGGATGATATTAAGTAATTTACTGAGGCAAAAGCAAAAATAACATAAAATAATCCCTCCCAGAACCTCCCAAACCAAAACCAGTACAACAAACCATCAATATTTCTTCAGTTGATAAATCCTGATTATCTAAATGCCCAGAGAAGGTGTGAACATTTATTGGAAAAAAGCCTCTTGTGTAATTAGGGTTAAAAAAAAAAAAAAACGAAGAAGAAAATAAGCCTTTGGAAAATTATTTGGAGGTACATGAAGATGAGCTGCATCAGAAACATCTTTTTCACACAATGGGATTAGGTGGCACTTGAGCAAAAAGAAATGAAAATGATAAAAAAAAAAAAAAAAAAAAAAAGAGAGAGAAAACCTAGCCCTTTCAGGTATAGGGTCAATTGTCTCATGTGTGGAATTCTGTGGGAAATTTTTGTGTGTTCCAGGCAGAGGAGAAAACTGAGAACCCACCTGAAACTCGTAGCAAGGTCCCCAGAAAGGTCAAATAGAGAGAGAGAAAAAAGTAATTAGGTATATGTATTATCTATTATTTTCTTTTTAAGACTTTATACATTAAAAATAAAATGCAAATTGATCTGAGTCACATAGGTCACCAACTTATACATCTTTAAATGGTAATCTAGAAGGGTTTTACTCTTTATTTTTCAGACTTTAATGCTTAGTCAGACAGCAACAGTAACTCATTTGCGTACGAACTCATTTTGTTTGACAAAAAAATGCTAAACCTGTATTTATTTGTTTTTACAGATTCAATTGTGAAGAATTTTCACTCAGAGGAATCCACGACCTTCAGTCCAAACATCAGTTTCTGGGGAAGTAGATGATGGGGTTGGTGCAGAGGGAGTCTAACTAGATGAACATTTCAGAAAGGACAGTGACAAGGTGAGATGTGGTGATTGTGGATAGCATTAATGATAAGCAGATTAAGTTTTTGCACTAAAAGAGAGAGTGTCTTGCATTTACAGTTCAACTTGAATTAAGAACTTGGGAGAGAACGGTTTCTTTTTCACTTGAAATAATAGGAACATTTTAAGAAATTTCTGATGCCTCACCTAAAGACCTTTCATCCTTCTCCAAGGTAGAGAATGAAATACTTCAAAACTATGCAATTCTTAAGTTCTTTTAGCTCAATGTTTTTTTTCTAACTTTTTTTTGATGACAGTAAATTACCTGATAAATTGTTAATATACTATTACCGACAGATCACTTTAAGTAAAAGGCATTGTATTACATACTTTTTAAATGAAATTCATGTCTAAGTCTTTTTGCAGTATGATTAAATCATGCACCTAGAATATTCTTAAGAGCCTAGGTAAAAGTATATTTTCCAGGATTTTAATAACTCCATAACAAACACTCTCTGCATATGTCTCTATGTTCTATTGTATTTCAAGTCTGGCAGATTGCCTATAAACTAAAGACACCAACAGTTTAAATCAAGTTTTCTTTAATGAAATAAAACCAACCTTAAACACGAATACACATTACATACAGAGAATTTACAGATGCAAATGAAGTTGAGGCATTCAAAAATATTTATTACAATGCCTTGCAAAATTTGAACATAAAAATTTATTTAAAAGAAAGTAAGTTTACAATCCTGGTGACCAACATATAATGAGTACCTACTATGTTACTGGCACTGGAAAGGCATATACACACTGTATATGTTGTCTCTTCTGGTGGAATGAGCATATTTACCCCATGGATGGGTATGTATATGTATGTATGTAGACACACACAGACATATATGCATATAAATATTTTTTTCTATTAGGTCTTTTAAAAAAACACCCTGAGTTATTGCAAAGAAGAAAATGAACCTTATATTCAATTGTAGTAATCCAAACTTCATTTTGGCTAATCATAATTTGACCAATAATTTTTTTTTTCCTGATAGCATGAAGGACAGTACTTAGAATTTAAAAGTTCAGTGTTCCAAAAATGCTGCTCTTCTTAAGCCACTTTGAAGTAATGCTGGTAAGTCTAAGATCCAGATCTACATGTTAATCTCTAGTTTTGCCTTCAAACAGAATTCAGTTACAAAGAACTTGGAAAGATTTTGAATCTATTCAGGAGAGGAAAACTCTTTAATTTTCTGACGAGTAAAAACTCCCCAAGAAACTTCATATAGCTTCTTAGATTTTGCTTAGCATACGTGATAAAACATTGATTGTTGCAGTTTGGTGACCCATGAAATTTGGGGGTTAGTTTTCTCTTCAGACCAGAGCATATAATTATGCAAATAAAGAGCTGTCACTGATCTAGTGAAATACTCACAAACACATGCACTCTGAAATTGGACAGAAAAGTGAAAATGGTTGGTGATGTGATGGTGCCATGGTTTGTTTTCCTGCCAAGTTTCTATCCAAGTTCATTATTCAAATTGTAAACTTTAAAAAGAGACATATTATTCTTGGGGTGTTGGTTGTCTTTTCATTTCAGATTCTTTGTATTGGTACTGCAGGCTGGCTACAAAGTACAGTTCAACATTATTTTTCCTATGACAGTCTCCCGTATTACCCAATGTATTAGCCAAGGAAGAAAAAGTGGAATGATCTGGAAAGAAAGATGCAGGCCATCTCCAGATTTCTTTCTAGAAACATGTTTCATGTCTGTTTCAAACAGAACTCAACTCCAACAATACAAAGAATATAGTGAAAGGTTTCTCACAAATCTCAGGGCAAAGGATAGGGAAAAGTTGCCTGGAAGGCCTCTTGGATTAAGTCAAATTTCCATTTTCAAGCTTTTTTACATTCAAGGGGAAAATACTGGTCACTGCGTGATATCCACTTAATGGTCAAAATTTCAGGATGATTTTCTCCCATCTAGCAATTAAAGCCCACTACATAGTATTTGGTGACTTTAACCTTTATGGTTCATTTATAATTACCACTCCTCTAAAACCTTTGTGCTAAGAATTAACAAGAGTTCTTCAATCTAACCATGCTCTTTGGCATCAAGGTCTCCCAATTCCAAAGTTATCACTGCACAGGCTGTTGCATAATTTCAGATGTCATGGAGAGTCTCGCTGATGAAATCTGAGAAGGCTCATGTCAGACCACTGACTGCTAAAGACATCACTACATGAAAGATCAGTGGCGTGAAACTTTAAAAACATCGATCCAAATGAATCAATTAAATCAACATTCATCCCTCCTAAGTGTGAGGTTTAAAACTATCATTGTTGCTTTTTTTCCTTAACCCTACATAGATTTCCAGATAAACGCTGGAATGCTTTGATGGCTACTTCTATTCTCGAATCTCTGTTAATCGACTTTGTGCTATTTCCCTCTTTTCAACATCTTCCACTTGGTGTACATTCTTTACTTTTTGTACAGTGCATGACAGTTGCAATGCTTTAAATCTAAAACCACCTAACAAAGCTCACGCTTTAGGTAGGGTAGCTTTAAGCTCTGTGAAGTGTTGATTAAAAACCCTTTCCCAGACTCAAACTGATCTTTTTGGAGATTAATAGAATATTAGATAAAAGGAAGACGAACAATTCAAGAGACTCCCACTCAGTCACACTATACAAGGAAGGAAGGAAGGAAAGTATTCAATTTTTGAAAGGGAGTACCTCCTGGAGTCTTTTATTTTATATTACTATAGCTCCTAATAAGTAATCATAAAATAACCACCACTATTACCTTTTTTTTTTGCCACCCATATTTCAAAAATGAGAACATCTCACATTTATTTAAAGCCACTTTTCTCTACAGAGGAATAGGGAAAGTTTTTGAGAAATTTTTAGACCTTCTGTAATAGTAACCTTTCTTAAATGAACCAGGATTACAGACACCAAAAGGAACCTGTCGATTTACAGTTACAAACTATGATTATAACAGGAGACACCCATGTGTCTGGATTGGAACTCTAGATAATCCAGATAAAAATGAAAAACAAAACAAAACAAAACAAAACAACTAAACTTATTAACACTGATAATATAGTTAACAAGTTTTGTCACCCACATTCTCTCAAAGGAATTACAAGTTTTAAAGAAGGAAAAGCTGTAAAATAAATGTAAACAAGGTATTTCTAGATTAGATGTAATACATCAAAGACCCGTATAGGGATCTGGGAGCAATTTAATCTCATCAGACTCCTTTTGGAAAACATATTTGTTTACCGTATGTAGTAAAGTGTGTTTTATAAAACGATAGTTTAACAATGGGTTCAAATTTCCTTGTAGCTAAGGAGATGTTTTAGATCTTAAAAAAAAGTCTTATAAAATGTTAGTTCTGTGAAAGTTCTAAGCCAAACTGTGACTCAAATCAAAGTTAGGATACTGCCTTACAGCAACAATCATCGTAATAAGCAGCTATAAGGTTTAAAGTATTGGTAAATGCTATCCTATGATTCTTTTTAAGTTTCTGCTTTTATTAACCTCTATATATGATTAAACTTCTGAGCAAGAATCATATGCTGCCGCTTGTTGGGGAAAACATTTTTATTTTAAAGTAGTAAACAGAAATATGTAATATATAGGAAATTCCTGTGCTTTAGTTTTTTCTTTTCTTTTTGTATAAACAATAACGCAATCCAAGTTGAAGCACAAAGCAGAAACTTGAAAAAAGAACAATGATTACAAGTAGATGTCCCCCTGCCCCAAGCAAATATCCATGAAAACTTTTAAGGGCTGCTTGTGTAGGTACCTTTAGAAAGTTCCAAAGCCAATATCTGGCTTTTAAGTTTGAACAGGACTATTTTGAATTGCAGATTTATCAACAACTCCTTGCTTCCCATTCTAATTGCTCTAAGAGCTCACTATATACTTGAAAAAAGCTCACTTCCTAACTTTACACCTTTACTCTCCTGAAAACCTGTTTAAAAAAACCAAAATGGGAGATGATCAGAGCAGAAATATTATTAACACTTGTGTCCAAACAGGTAGGCTACTACCAGTTGATTGTGGTTACTCCAGGAAAATTGAGGTGAATAGGATAATACTACACTATATCACAAACCCATAATCAACAGGTTAAATATTCTACATTATAAGGAATCTTATCGGTTATCAGTTGGAGGTCTGGGATGGTTTGCCTAGTTCTCTCCCGGCTGCTACAGCGCAGATCCACAAGTAGAAATTACATTTACACAACTTAAGTTTGCAAATAGCTCTCCATAGATAGTTAGACAAGGCCTAACAATCCAGTAGTTTTAAAGCATTAAAGACAATTAAACAGTGATTTACTTTAGTTACAAGTAAAGGTTTTTAAAAAGAGAGGTGAGAAATTGAAGAGAAGAAGGAGGGGAGTAATCTGGTTTATACGCTGAGCATATTTACTTTGCTCTAATTCAGCTGCAGAAGCTTCACAAGTTGAGCACTGTACAAGTGCTGATTTTAAAAAAATGCACTAAAATTAGTTTCCTGCGAACATTTTCATATACTGAAAACACCACATGATTTGTAACACTTTGAAAAATATATTCAATCCACACCAATTCTCATATCCTCTCAATGGAAGGTACCATTATTTTACACAGCTCACTATTGCTTCTAAGCTAGAAAAGCCGCAGACCAACATGCTTGACGTTGTTGGGGTTGTGCAAGGTAAGCCACTCAACGAGTTGGAAAAAATGATGTTCTGATTTTTCCTCCTATGTTGTTTTTGCTAAAATAACATCAAAAGATATGCACATAAGACTACTGAAAAAAGATCACTTCAATTTACCATCATTAAAATTATGAGAGCTGATTAAGGGATTTGTGTACCAAACATGTATTATCAGTTTTAAAACTTGCTGAAATTGGTTCATAATATAAAAACATTTTACCCATGAGGTGGTTATTTTAAGTTATTTTTCTGAGGAGTCAGACAGTTCCAAGTCGTTTTGGGTACACTTTAGCATGTCCTCAAATAAGGCAGGCAAATTGTTGCATACACTTTAAAAAATGATGAAAAAATATTAAATCCAGAACCTCATCTATGAGAATCGTCACTAAGTAATTAAATGCTACCAGTAATTAAAAATTGGTAATGTTAAGATTTAATATTTGAATTTAAAAATCAGCAAAATCTTAACTTATTTTACCTCATATTTCACAGTGTTGGCCAGATCTTAACTGGATTAAAACACTTAACTGTTAAAACTGTAGAGCAAAACCTTAGAGAAAGTGGACAACTACAAATTACACCACTGGACTGAGAGAATGTCTTTCACACCAGGTCTTTTCTCTTTCTATTTCAGAAAACTAAAATAATCATTTTAGCCCCACCTAGCCTTTCAGAAGGAAAAAGCTCAAGAGCACACAGGTTCATTTTCCTGATGACAATAAAAAATTCTATCCCTAAAAAGGTCTAGCTCCATGAAAGCTCAGAATAGACCATTCTAGTTAGGATTAACAACAAACTTCCTCCACGTAAGTAAGATTTAAAAAGCAAAACTTAAGTATGCTATCTAAATTACAATACCACTCAATACACATTACGTATTTAAAAAGTAAAGTTAATTCTAATGGTAAAGTCGGAAATTCCACTGACAATGAAATCTTTAGCACTTAAAAGATTTACTCATTGTTATGTTTTGGTTTAAACAACCTCTTCTGAAATTAGAGACTTTGGTAAAATCTCAAATTCAACTGGCAAGGATTTTCAAAGATAACCTGGACCCGTACTTTATAGATTTTTATGCGAAGTTTTTCTTCTGGTCTCGAAATGAAAATAGATCTTTAGGGAGAGAACAACTTGCCCTCCCCAAACTACAGAGCACATTATGGCATTCATGTTCTGAATTTAAATTTGGCTTTTGGGGTGGGGGAGGCGAAAGTTCCTTAAAAAAAAAAAAGGCATAAGACACCCTTAGGGAAAAACCTACTTAAAATGGAAGTTTGAAGCCTAGAATAAAACTTTGCTTCTGTTCGGAGAGGGGGAAAAAAAGGCCATGATTCCGAGGGGAGGAGGACCGGGGCAGGGGGAGAGGCGGCTGCGGGCGGTAGGACCGCGCGGACGCCGCTCGCCCCGCAGCGCCGGCGCGGGCTCCGTCCGGGCAATTAGAGGCGCGCCGGCCACGCCGGGTAGGGCGCTGTCAGCCTTAATCTGCGCGCTGACGGGCAGCGCGAAGCCCGAGCTCAGCCCGCAGGAAGCACGACCAGTGAACCCATATTGCTTTGACAGTTGCACTCATCTAGAAATAATGCAAAACGCTATTTAGATGTATATATCACGACCCTGTGCTCTAGGAAGAAAACAATCTAATGAGGGGCTGGGAGTCTGCTCGCCGACAACCAGCGGTGGGGAGACGTGTGGATGCATGCTCGAGAGTGCTTCCTCGGCTTCCCCTCCCCCGTCTCGCTCGCTCTCCCCTTACAGCTCCTCGTGCTTTACTCGGTGGGAGCGCCGCGTCAGAGCCGGCTTGAGGGAATTGGTCTTGGCCTCAGAGGCTTCGGTAAAGAATTTGAAAATAGACGGGAAGCTCTTCCAGGAAGTTAGCTCGTGACGGTCGGTGCCTGCAAAAAAGCAGAGATTCGGTTACGAGGTGGCCTCGCGCGGTCCCGCGCAGGTGGGACAGGACCGCCGGGTTCTTCGGAGGCCCTGGCCGCCCGCGCTCCCGCCTCGGAGCCCAGCCCCCACCGGTCCAGGGAGCGCGTCCCCCGGCCGGGCACGCCTCGGCGCACCACACCTGTACCTGACGGTCCACTCTGCCCCCGGGGCTCCGAGGGAGGCTGCCGCCCGCCGCCCCCGGCCAGAGCCCCCAGCCCGCCCTCGACGCGGGGCCTCGGCCCGGACTTCCCCGCGGTCGCCCGAGGCGCGGCCGGCGGCCCCCGGGGCCTCAGCCCCTCCGGGCCAATCGAGGCGCACGGAGGGAAGGGCCACTCCCTCTCCCGCCTCCAAACCACCCACTTACCCAGGCTCGGCGCGCGCGCGGGGATTGGTTTCCCCTGCGCGCGGACTCCGGCTTCTGCACCCGGCGCGGAGCACCCGCGTTTCTTTGCTTCCCGAGAAACAAACAAATAGGATTTCTTTTGCTTCTCTCAGAAGCTGTGCCGTGAGACCCGATTGCCTCAGCGAGGTCACTGGGACCCAATTATACGGGATGTTTAATGGAAGGCCAGGTTCAAAAGAGACGAAACCTAGGAGTGTCCTAGCAGGCTACATCTTTTTTTTAAAAGCAGATTTTAAGGGAACAGTTTTAGAAAAACTAAAATGTTTCAAAGCAGTGACTACTAGAAGAGCACCTAGGAGGAATCCAATTTTCAGGTTTAGTTGTCAGTTTATGGGGTTATTTTATTTTATTACAGCTTCTTTCTGTGGCTTCAATTTAATATTGACGTACACCATTTTTCAAATAAAATCTATCTTCGGTTTAAGCCAGGCAAGAAATAACATTGATATAGACGTAAGAACAGATGAGGACATTAATCTGTTTTTGACTTCTTGTGATAGTTTATATCATTTTACTAATAGTTTCAAACGGAACAATTTTTTTAACGAAAAAATAAAAAAAAATTACAAAGACTCTCCCATAGAAATAATGAGTGAATAGCCTTGAAAGAGTTGAAATCTCTTCCTAGATCACTCTATTATGCAGAGAGACACTGCCTGGAAGTCTCTGGATTGAGGGCCTCTGTCTGATACTTTAACATTGTTAATGATAATTCTTTAGTCTGTAATAGTAGGTCATTGCTATGGTTACTCTACAATGGTGCAACACTTTGCTTTCCCCTTCAGCTATTCGCTGAGACCTGGTAACCACATTTGTTGCCTAGCAACAGTTTTGTGACAGTATCACAATCTGGGAGTTACAACAATAAGGATGCTATGGCTGCCGTCGACCAGAGAGCAGAAAGCTACAGTCTGTGCATGTGACTTAGCTGTGGGAGCTGGCCTTACTAGAGAACCCCCTTCTTTTAATAGGTGCCCTCAGAAGGAGGCTCTCTATCCTCTTCTCCTCTGCAGACTGGCCTTATGAACCTGCATCTGGAACTAAGATCTAGTATTAAAGTCATATCCTTGAGAAATATCCCCCAACACTACTGTGTTCAGACTGCAAAATAAGGTCATTTCTCTGTTTGCTTACTCATTTTGGGCAAAATTCAATGTTATTCACTAGAAGAGAGAGATGAATGTAGGTTTATCCTGGCAAATCCTCAAGTGCCTGACTGGATTTTTGACCAGTGTCAACAGAATTCCTGGGGAAAAACCTATACATACATACACACAAACACACACACACACACACACACACACACACGCCTGCACTGATAGGTGTGTACAATTTCAAGTTCTTTAAAATATATGTGACATTCACATATTCATTTTTATTACATAATTTTCACCGATTTATTCAGGTAACAACCTTAAAAATTCTTTTGAATAGGGAGGCATTTATATTCTCCAAACACAAAAGAAGTTTGTGAGCAGTTCTTGATATGATCAGACATACCTACTTTAAATAATAGTTTGTGGGTGTATCTAGAAGGGGCCTAGTTTCCGGATAGGTTTATGGAATGTCTATCCCTGATTCTATAGTGCTTGCAACTCTAGTTTCATTTCAGTAATAACTACTAATTGCACACTTATAATGATAAAATAAAGTCAACTGTATTGACTATTCTCAGATGCATACTACATGGAAACACCCATCCCCAAACACAATGGAGAAAAAAAGGTGTTAATTGTATCTTTTCCTTCTCATTTCCCATGCTTCCAGGCTCATTTGGCATTTCCTCCATAGTGATCACACTTAACACTTACTAGTGTTACCAAGGCTATGATCAATTTGTAAGCTTTCTCAGTAAACTCTTCTCATAATTCCTCCCAGCCCTTGAAAACAAATCCCACCCCAATTCAATCTATGAATCTAGAGGGACCTAAGGAGTCAATGGTCTGAAGCAATTTTAACTCCTTTATTTTTTCTTTCTTTGTGACAATCTTTCTGAAGGATGAACAAATTTCCCTGGTGATAAAAATCACTACAAAGGCTTTTTAGTTTTAGCTTATGATGAGTCTCTGCTTGATTAGTCCTGGGCTGAAAAGACCAAAGTCCCTGAGATAACTGAGGAGCTGCATCGGCTCTCAACATTTATCCTTGCAATTTAAGAGTATAAATAATGAGAATGTGTGCTCAGAGGAGGGAAATTGCTAGGAGTAAAGTAATAAGCAAGGTGGGTTAGAAACAATTATAGAGAATGGAGTGAGTGGGGGAGGAAGAATTCTCCCTAAAGTAAGGTGTGTTAACAGGAAAATCATACAAAAATGGCTTTCTTTTCTAAATTTTTGAAGTAGATATTTAAAGTAGCATTTGGAAGTTAGGTAGTTGCATGTCCATCTGGGGCTTCATATACACATTTTTGAAAATTCAGGACCAAAGTTAAATGAAAATATTCACATATTAATATAAATACCCACCCATGGCAATGCTTAGAGACGGGAACTTTTGACAGCAGCTTTCCAGTATTTAAAAAATATACCACTTTAGGGGAAATTATTCCATCAGAATGGAAACACTAGGCCATTACATTCTCTATTCATAAAAGCATTTAAAAGAGGAACGTTTAGGCCAGTCAAAAAAGTAGCCATTTACTAATAAGCTGCAATGATGTGCAGGTAACATGGAAACCAGTTCATTTAGCACTAACTATGTTATTTGAAGGAGATAAACACGGTTTTATAATCAGGGCCTGGTGTTTCCTCTACCACTACTTCATCCATGTCAAAGGCTGTTTTTTTTAGGGCCTGTGAACTCACTCCATTTTTCAAACCTCTATTTTCCTAATCTAAGTGGTTTCCACAATATAGGAAATAAAGCAAAGGGCTTTTCCATGCTAAATATCTGCCATGTTCTCAGGGAATGATTTTCATATTCTTTTGGCTTGTCAGGCTTGTTTTTACTAGATAATTCACCTTTGGGGCAAATTCAGTTTCCTAACTCATAAAATAAATTCAGTATCAAAATTAATGTGCAGGATCTCAGTTCTATATTACATAAAAGTACCTTTGCTCAGTCTTAATCAGTGGTTCTTAATGAGCAAGGAAGAGGCCTCTGGAGCATTTTGGAAATTTGTATAGAAATTCTGGAGGTCAAGATGATTGGAAGGCGCTATTGGCATTTAGTGGGAAAGGGCCACGGGTATGGACATTCACCAATTTGCAGCGCTATTACAGCATGATGAAGAATTGTTCTGCATCCCACATGGTTTTCAAATGTTTCACCAGCTATTCACGTAGTTGAAAAATCTGTTTATAATTATATGCGCTTAGAATTTAGATCTGTTTAACAAATAATCTCAAAGTACTTTTGTCATGACTTTAATATACGTGGAATTTTCTAGGAATCCAACTACCATGTAAATTGAAGGAATTTTGTACTTTATGTTGCTCCAAATATTACCAAGAGTAGTTTACCATATGAGAAAATCTCATCACTGATGGCCTCCCTGCCCACAGTGCTTGAGCCACCAATAAGCATCAGCCTGCATTTGTAGATGTGGAATTCATGGTGATTCTATGTGCAGGACCCACATAGATTTTTCCTGAGTGCTTTAAATATTCATATGTGTATGATTTTTATTAAGGTTATTTTTCTTTTATTCTGTCTGTTAACAAGAGCAAGACAATAATTTAGCAATCTTGTAAGTAGGTGAATTATGTTATCTCTAGAATTTATTTCAAGATCGTAAAAGCACTGCGGAGTATTTGTTGTAATGGGAGGTATTTAGATGATCAAGGGTCAGCTTAAATAAAAATGAAGTTAATTCTTTTTTTTATTACATTAGAGATTAATTTTCCCTATAATCTGAAACCTACTATAGCTATCTCTTCTATCCTTATGCAGAGTAGAAGGTGCCTTTTGCTTCTCTTAATGTTTCTTCCACAAATACTGTTTGTCAATGATGTTCTTCATTGTGAAATAACCAAAAGGCAGTGGACAGGGGATCTTCCAATAAAAATACTACACTGAATGAATATTTATCCTTTATAGTTCATTTGTTTTAAAAAAATGAACTCTAGCAAATTTTAAAGGGGTAGAGACAGCACAAATGGTCAAAAAGATTAGAAAGTTTAAGTATAAAGGATGAGACTATAAATCATGTGAGAAAGAATAAATTGCTAAAACGTATCATGTGTTTTCCCAAAAGACTATGTATTTAAGAAAAAAGTGTCTTGTAATGGAACTGAGAAAGAGGGAGGCTACATTTATGTAATAGCATTTAGAAATTAAACAAAACATGGCTGGAAATAGCTCTGAGAGTGGAATGCTCAAAGAAAAAGATGAGAGAGACAAAAACACTGCTGTATCTTCTGTCTTGTCTATTCCCCTTACTTCTTCCTGTGATGACTTTAATCCAAATGTCTCTTACAAGTCTACTTGGTCCATACTCCCCTTCACTTGATCTTAGTGCTTAGGTTTTTGTTTTTGTTTTTTTTCTGTCAAAAACTATGCCAAAATATGCTATTGAGTTAGCAGCCAAAATCCTGATGTTTACTTTGGTATATGTAGACTACTCTGAAGCTGTACCTCATTTTATGCAGTAGATGCCTTAAAAAGTATAGGTAAATATAATTTCTGTAAATAGGGTAGTTTTAAAGGAAAAAGTGAGTTATTTACTTCTTCAATGAATCTTTTAATAGAGTGAAGAATTCTCTAGGAAAGCAAATAATCATTCTTCAAATGATATTATACACACACACACGCTCGCTCGCTCTCATACACATAATCAGATTTGTCAGAGATGAGGTTTACTAGTACAGCATGATAGAGACAGTCTGAGTAAGGTCTCACTAAAAAGATAATTTAGAGGAATTTCTTGGTCAGCCATTTACTATTCTAATTATTGCTAGTCATCTTATTTTACATGGTTCTAGACCAAAAGGTCATGGAATAATTTTGACAATCTATGCGTAATTTACATTTTGGGGTCTGATTTAGAATAGGGAATATAACTGTTCACAAAGTCACCTTTTGACTTTGTGAATGAGAAATTTTTTTAATCTTTATTTCTGGGGGAAAAAACTAGCACGTGCCCCTACCCTCTCACTAAAACTCCCTTCCCCTGCAACAAAAGACTTTGTTTTGAAAGGAAAAGGTAATGGATAAATTTTATAAGTTTCCTAGGATAAAGGGGAAAGAAGAAAAACTAGAAAGATCTGAACCACATTACTATTAACAGGATAACACGTCTATGGTACTTTCAAAATGACAAAGCTTGATTTTAAAAATTGATCTTTAACAAGAAAAAGAAATATGGGCAATTAAGAAATAATGAAGACCCTGTCAATATAGTTATGTTGATAATAACAGGTAAGGGAATTCTTGAGAAAATCTAATATATAAAAATCAGGAGGTCTGTAATATGCATTACTGAGTCCCTGTGGGATTAACTAATGAATTTATGAGCTCACTAGCAGTTATTTTTAGAAAGTTATAAAGAATTAGAGACATAATAGGGCACAGAAAAATAATGTGCCTTCTAAAAGAAAGAAAATATAACTACTAAAATTCATTTTAAAGTGAATTCCAGAGCTTCTAAGGAGAACATCATTAACAAAAATATAAATTTAGTAACATTTGAACAAAGAAGCGCTCCTAATGGAGACTCTCCAAGTTAGAAGCACAAGGGTGAGACTCATCCACACTGAGGGTAGTAAGCGGAGTGGGGTGGGGTGTTCATTGGGACTGTGTGAGGGAAGTGCCAAGAGCAGCTCAGTAAACAGGTTGCAGGGCCTGGTTCAATTACTTGTGTAACATACAGGCATGTCTCTTTCCATTGTTAACACTGCTGCAAACCCATTAAAGCTGAGATTGTGTTGAGACCCCAAAGGCAAGTCATCAAGCTTGACCAGAGATAAGAGGCTGAAACAAAGACAGAAAATCAGTGGTAGAAACTTCTGGGTCATTTGCAGCTTCTGGGGAAGGCTGTCCTTTCCTCTAGCTTCTTTTCTATATCTCTCATCTATGGAAGGTGAGTGAGGGGGTGGCTGGGGCACTGGGCAGCTTACGACCCAAGAGACAACTCTGGGAGGTAAACTTCGGCAGAGTAGAGAGCCTGCAGTAGCTGTTGGGTCTCTGACATTGAACCTGGCAGACCTCTCCAATCAACCTTCTTCCAACTAGTAAAAAATGGACACATTTTTATTGCTTCAATTGCCTAACAAACCCAGACAGCTGGTGTAGAAGTGCTTTCTTTGGTTTTAATTTTTGTTTCACAACTACTCTTACTGTTGCCACAAGGGTTGGCCTCCAGGGATATTCCCTTTAAAATTTGAGCCCAGATGTGGGCAAAAGTTCTCTTCTTCCAGTTTCCTTTTGTCAGTTTCAAAAGTAACGTTATCAGTAGATCTTAAGAGCACAAAACACTAAACAAGGAATGCAGAGAATCATAAACAAGTTACTTCCATAAGTACAGGTTTCTGATCCTATCATTCCCAACACAACCAGTAAAGAGCTTTACTGGGCCCCATTCTAACATAACACTGACTGAGAGGGCTGCTGCAGCTTTACAAATACCTTGTCAGGCTGCCCTTTTCTCCCAGCTTCTCTGTGTTCCTAGCTAGTACCTATGGCTTATGGCTGCCAGTTTGACGTGTGTGTGTGTGTGTGTGAGTGAGTGAGAGAGAGAGAGGGAGAGAGAGGGAGAGAGAGGGACAGGAGGGGGCAGAGAGAGAGAGGTGGGGAGGGAGGGAGAGAGAATGAGAAAGTCTGAGAGGGAAGAGATGAGAGAATGAATTGCAAAATACTCTCCTTATTTCAAAACAAGACAAAACCATTTACTAGTTCAAATATCTGAATCTTCCGTGGTCCTCCTCGCTCAATTGTGGATTCTATTCTAAAGGACAGATTTTGTGGGCAGTTTTTCCAGAGGTCCTGTGAGCGATTAATTTATACATTCATGTGTGTATTTATTGTACGGCAGGCACTGCTATTTCCTTGGGCTGGGGATGCGGTGGCGAGAAAAAATATATAAAGACTCTGCTCTTGGTACACAAGTGCTAGTGGGGATGAGAGACAATAAACAAACCAATGAACATGATCATTTCAGAGTCAGAAGCACTGTGAAGAAAACACAACAGGGGGATGTGAAGAGAATGAGGAGGAGGAGGAGGAGGAGGAGGAGGAGGAGGAGGAAGAGGAGGAGGTGGCGGGTCTAGGAGCTGTGGTTGTCAGTTAGACTGGGTGGAGAAGACTTCTGACCTGAGACCAGAGTGCCAAGAGGGAGCCAGATGAAGGTCTGGGGAGAGCGCTGCAGGCAGAGTTCTGGAAGAACAAAGGGAAGGAGGGGCTCTGAGGAGGAACGAGCTGGTTGCCATCAGGGAACTAAAGAGCTGGATGCCTGGAGCGAGGTGGGGGAGGGGGGAAAAGTGGTACAAGGTGATTCAGAGAGGTGGGCGGCTTCCAAGCCACATGAAGTCTCTCAGGCCTCAGTGAAAGGTTTGAATTTTATTCCAGGCACGATAGAAGAGCTGTTTGCAGAGTTTCTAGTAGAGGAGAAATATAATCTGACTTGCATTTTAGAAGAGTATACTAGTTGGTACATGGTAAATGGTGAGTACCTGATGGAGGAGTGGAATGATGGATTTAACTCTTCCTGACAGCATTTACTAACTCCTCCCACCTCTAAACCATTCTCTGGGGCTCACTCTTCTGCATACTTCAGAGTAAAAAACCTATCCACTGCTAGTTCACACAAATAAATAAAAGTGAGTAATAGTAATATGCAGTAAGAGTTGAAAGAGTACCTAAAAAAAGACATTTCAAAGTAGTGAATTAAAAAAATGGAGTTGAACTAGAAACAGCATTTTCCTAACAATCCTGCTCTTGTTACATATGCTGATACCTCCAGTTTCTCAGCCCTAAGAAGGACTGGTGTGTGTAGTGCAAAGGTATTGGGATGGGGACCCTGCTGTCATAGCATTCGATTTCTACAAGCCACCCAGGGAACTGGTGCACTTTCTCTCCAGGCAGCCTTCTCCACTGAGTTCATTATTTCTAGGAATCGACACAATATTTTCTTAGCTACTCACCAGCTCAAAGCCTCTCAGTTATCTTTGATTTTCCTCTTCCCTCGTTTGCCGTCTCTTGATCTAATCAGTGACCAAATCCTGACAATTACAACTCAGTGAAGTTTTTCCAGTCTCTTTCTTCCTCTCCATTCTCCTGTTACCACTCTAGATTTAATGACCTATCATTTAGAATCCAGAAACTTCCTCCTAGCTCATTTCATTGCCTTCAGCCTCTTCTCTTCTATCTTGTACTCTGCTACCAGATGGAAAATCCTAAAGTACAATTTGTGTCATAGGCCTCTTTCTCTGCTCAGACATATCCAATGGGCTCCATAATCTATCAAATTAAGCAGAAATTCCTTAATGTGGTTTAAAGCTCTCCATTCCCTGAACCCAACCTTCTTTTCTGGGTTTAATCCCTCAACTCTTCTTCTAGAAGTATCCCTTATTCTCCCAGGCCCTGGCCAATTAACAATTTTGAAACTTTTTCAAAATCTCAGGGGCTGGACATCTGTGATACTGTGATTCTGAAGTCCAGCTGGAGAAGAAATGGATTACAATTGTTAAAGAACTGAAGCTTATGTAGACCAGTTTGGGGAGAAGTGATATATTTACAATACTGAGTCTTACAATCAATGAATGTGATATATCTTGCCATTTTTTTAGATCACATTTAATGCCTCTTAATAAAGTTTTATCACTTTCTCCACAGAGGATTTGCACTGCAGTTTTGAGATTCATTCATTTATTCACTAATTTATAATTAAGCTTTTTCTTTTGAGATAATTATAGATTATATGCAGTTGTAAGAAGTAACACAGATGGATCCTGTGTCCCATTTATAATTTTTCTCAAGAAGAACACCTTGTAAAACCATAGTACAATATGACAATCAGGATATTGATATGCTACTGTCAAGATACAGGACATTTCCATCACCACAAAGATCACTCATGTTTCCCTTTTATAGCTACAGCCACTTCCCTTCCAGGCCCTCCTTAATCCCTGGCAACCACTAATATGTTCTTCATTTCTGTGTTTTTTGTCACTTCAAGAATGTTATATAAAGGGAATCACACTGTGTAACTTCATGGGATTGGCCTTTTTCATTCAGCTTAATTCTCTGGAGATTTATCCTGGTTGTTGTGTATCAATAGTTTGTTCTTTTTCATTGCTGAATAGTATTCTATGATATGGATGTACCACCGTTTAACATTCCCATCTTAAAGGATATCTGGGTTGTTTCTAGTTTTTTTGGCTACCATAAATGAAGCCGCTCTAAACATTCATGTACAAATTTTTGTGTAAAGTGATTTTCATTTTTCTGGGGTAAATGCCCGAGAGTGTAACTCCTGGGCTATATATTACTTGCATGTTTTGTTTGTCAAGAAACTGCCATACTGTTTCCCGAAGTCATTGTACAATTTTATGCTTCTTCCAGCAATGTGTGAGTGATCTAGTTTCTCTGTATCTCTGCCAGTAATGTACTGAAAATGGGGAGACTGATTCTTCCCACTTTATTCCTCTGTTTCAAAATTGTTTTAAGTATTTTAGTTTCTTTGCCTTTTTATATAAATTTTAGAAGAAACTTGTCTACATTATTGCTGGGAGAAGGCAGCACTGTCCATGACTTGATTGGAAGAGGACAACTGGAAATTCGTCTTGGAGCTTTCCTGGACCCTGCCCTCTATGCTTTTCCTTGGCTGATTTTAATCTATACTCTTTTGCTGCTCTAGACTGTCACCATGAATATAACAGCTTTCAGTGAGTTCTGTGAGTCCTTTGGGAAAGTGATCAAACCTGAAGATGGTCTTAGGGACACCTACTTGCAGTTGGTATTAGAAGCAAGGATAGTCTTGGAGACCTCAGAAAGTCATATCTGCAAGAAAAACCTTGCCAGGAATTTGACAGGGATTATGTTATACTTGTGTATCAATTTGGGGAGAACTGACATCTTTACTATGTTGAGTGACTGAATCTACGAGCACGATATGTCTCTTAGTTTTTAATTTTTTTCTAGTATGACATGTTTGTTGATGTTACTATAAATGGATCTTTAACTGCTTATTGTTGGTATATAGAAATGCAACTGATTTTTGTATAATGATTTTGTATCCAGCAACCTTGCAAAATTATCCTTTTCATCCTAAAAATTTGTCTGTAGATTTTGATTTTTCTACATAAGCAGTCATATCATATGTGAATAATTTCTATTTTTTTCTGTTCTAATTCTTACAGCTTTTATTTCTTCTAGCCATAAATTTAAGAAAGCTTTAAAGTATAAACAAAACAGCCTCAAATGTATTCATACCATTTACTCTTGAAATAAATAAAATATCATGTAAAGCAAATTATTATGAATAACATAAATCTGGCATAAACTTGCTACATTTTCTATTTTGATTGATTTCTTGATGATGCACTTGAAAAAGAAAAAGAAAAGAACAAAAAAGTTCTGTCAGGTACTGTCAATATAGTTGCTGACTACTGGTCATGAAAGCTCCCTGTCACTTTATGACAGACACTGACAGCTTCTGGAGTATCACTTATGCTACTAACACCGTGATTTCTTTTCATCCTAGTTAAGGTAATGCAGAAAGAGACAATTTTTATTACATTCAGTCTCCAAGTCTAGAGCTGCCCTCACCTGTCTGGTACTACTTTAATTTTATTCCCAGTTCTCTTTCCCAAAGTATTTCCTCTCTGAATGTTCTTTTCTTAAAAAAAAAAAAAAAAAAATCCCATAATGCAACTGCCTTCTAAATGGGAAGAATCCTTAAAGGATCCTGAACTTATTTATATAACACCATTAATACATATAGAGTAACATCTGCCGTTAAGATAATAATGGACTGATTTTAAATTAAATACATATATTCACAAGTATGTCATGTAAACGTAAATTCCTACTATTGACTAGCTTAGAAAATGACAGGGAACATATTAGATATAACTGATTACTTCAATACTAGATAGTATTTTATAGTATCAGGACAGAGAAAATTCATGAGCACTTAAATTAACTAAGTTCCACTAAGGACTGATTAACCATAAAGATTGAGCAGAACCAGGTAAGGCTAAACAATTACTAGAAAGGGTTATGAAAATTATTTACAATTACAATCTTTACTGCATCTGTACCAAGCTTTGTCCCAAAAAGACATTTCAAAACTCTAACTGGATTTTCCATATAGGCTTTTCCGCACCTGTCCAGAAAACTCACAATCTTTCATTATTGCTCAAGGACTTAAATTTTCCTCTCTGGAATTAAATTTACTTCTGAGTTTGTAAATAGTTGCAATTCTGGAGTGTGAGATACTGTAATGAATGTAAAGTATATTTTACATGTGTTACAAAATTTGGCAACTACATATTATTCCCACTTCCTTGCTTGGTATATCAGCTCTAAGCAACATTTTAATTATAGAGCCAAAAAGGTCCCCCTTTTCCCTAAGAATTTTAAAACCAGAGAATTATTACTTGGATCTTGTTAAAGAAGCAATGGATGGGAATTATTTCCCAAAGAATCTCAAATATATCCTTTGGGCATCACTGTAGGTGAATGGCATCTATTATTTTATTTCTATTCCACAGAGAAAATTTAAAAAGTCATACTGATGGGAAAGCCACTGAATCTACTTGCAAGGTTAACTAAGGTGGAGGATTAATTTGCACAGTGAAAAAGGAAGATGTTGGTTACTGAAAATAAGGCGTCTTCAGTTAGTCAGATTTCAATGCTCTGGGGGCAACAGTTTATAACTATTAGTAGATACATCGATCGTTGAAAACTTTCCTAAGAAAAGTTATAAATGAAAGAAAACCTGTATCAAGACAAAATTACTTCAAGAATCCCAATAGTAGAGTGCTATAACTCATTTACTAGAAAAGATATATTTACAAAATGTGAAAAAGAGGGCTAAAAATTATATAAACACTACAGTGATTTAATAGTGAAAATTTTAATTCTATCATTAAGAATATAGTAGCAGTTATTTTTGCTTGTTTAATATTTATTTATAATCTTCAATGAAAAAAGCATTTGAGATGGCTTATGTATACATTAAGAGAAATAAATGAAGAGTAAAAGGAGCAGAGAAATAGGATAAAGGCAGGGATAGGGTAAGATGAACACATAAGGATGACTAATACAAAGGACTGTACAATTGCCAGATGATGGCCAAAAATTTGACCGAGCTTCCTATTGACAAAGAGGACAACACAGCTGATTATGGGTCACTGCATCTAGGGGATAAAAAGCAAACCAGTCGTGGAGAGCAGTTGTTTTTTAGACTTGTGTCTTTAGTGTAGACCTATGACATGCTGCACTTGGGAAAAGTAACTCAGGGGACAGTAAGATAATGTGTTTCAGGTGACCCGACAGTCTGTGATATTCTGGCCTGCTCAAGAGACAAGCACGTCTAAAGGAATGGATGGTCTTCATCTCCTTTAGACCTTTGTATTATTTTAGACGATTGTTATTATTTTTTATTTTTGCCCCATAAGAACTGAGCAACAGAAAGTCTGAGGTTACCTTCTCTGGCAAAAACTTGGATGACCGATTATTTGCTATTTTGAGGTCATCAGTGTGCTTTAACATTTGCTTTAGAAATTATGAAGCCTAGGCAGGATGTGTATGTGCCCCAAGAGCTGGCTCCTCTACTGACAAAAAGGGGGACAAACGGAGTGAGTGCCTACGGGAGGAAGGGCCACGATTTTGTCAAAAAAAAAATCATTTTGACTTCACTCGGATATGTGACTAGATTACAGAGGTCTCCAATTAGACCCATATTAAAGGTGGGCACTAAACACTAAACAGAAGTTCTGCACAGTAGTCATGTCCCCAAATAAAATGATGACCCATGCCACAGTGGCATGATATGGAAGCAACTAATGCAATACAGAAAATAACTATTAAGGTCATAATTAATATGATACTTCTAAAAAATCTGCATATTCTTTCTTTATATCCATACCATTATTTTTGCTAAAACAGCACCCTGAATGTGTCTTGAGTGTGGGAAGATGAGTATTTGTTCTCAGCTGACGAAAGATACCATCTTTCATAAGCCATGAACACAAACATACTGGAAAAAAGAGCCTCAAAGTCAATGTTTCTAACTTTAGATAGCCAATCAATAAGTCATTTCCTAAACATGAGGTTTCTGTGTAACCATTCCAGATCAGTATTTTTAAAAAGAAGATTTTTTTCCAACACAGTGCAATAAGCTTGTTGTAGACTTTAACATAGAAAGCAACACTCTTACTTTTATACAACGCATATCTCTTCCTGACATGAAAGAACAGCCAACAGGATGACAGGAGGCTGGGGTCTCAGTGAAATACGTTGGACTGTAAAAATCTTGTTTCTTATCTTTAAAAGTGAAATAGAGGAGATGTTAAAAATCTGGGATGATGCAACCCCATGACACTGAAATGTAGTACCTACCATAATTTTTAGAGAACGTTCTTTGAAATTTTGGGAATAATTTTTGCTTGAAATTTAAACATATTTTATATGTGCAAGTCAAAGCACTGTATTTACTTTCTAATTGATAATATTTCACACTTTATTTCAGAATTGCATTTGACCCAAATATATATAGCAGTTCAAGTTTTAAGACTAGAGAGGAAATATCTAACTTACTAAGAGAAGTGAATCTCTTAAAACTAAAATTATAACTGAAGAAAGAAGTTTTAGAAAAAAGGATTTCATGGGAAAGTGAGTTTTAGTATTCATAACTCTGGGCTTAAAGTTTTTTTCTCATACCACAGACTTCAGAGCAGCCTCACGGACAGTCATAATAGTGCCTAACTATATAGTTAAAAAGAGTATTATATACTTAAGTTTTATAATAAGACAAAGAAGGTGCATTATTACAAAGTATCAGTAACTCTTCAGTTAAAAAAAAATTTCTAAAAGGGACTGGAATAATCTCACAAGACAAATAAAAAATTTCAGATGAAAAGTATTTTAGATTTTCACAAGTAGAAAAATAAAAATCTCCACATCCTTTAATGTGTACAGCTACAGTCACTCTTGTATTATTCAATAACCTATCATGCCAAAAAAAGAAAAAAAAAAGGAAAAAGAAAGAAAAAATCCTGCTTTTTAAAGGAGGTCTCTGGTAAAACCTTCTAAGTGCTAAAGTTTTAGGCCCCGGAGCAAGATTCTACAAATTTAACACCCCTAGAAATGTTGACAGATGCCTAATTACAGTGTTACATATGGTGGCAAAACATATACATTGTGAGTGGATATTTTTATGAACAATTATCATTTAAAACAACTTTGGAAATAAAATTCATTTGTAACTATGTCATTCTCTAATAAAATTGTTCTGTTTATTCAGTATTTTTTCCTACATTTCTTCTTATCTAAGGTCATCACAATTCTTGCAAATGAATTCAAACATGAATATTTTCTTTTGGTTAGTAGCTCAAGTTCCAAATTTTCTTTTTTAAAATATCAAAAAATTTAGTGGTAAATCATGTATAGTGATGTGATTTTGATGTTTCAGACTGAAATATGGAAAATGCTGTTTTAAGTGTATTCTAAGAAAATGAACCCAGAAGTATTAAATTTAAAAATAAAATTTGTTTTAAAAATAACTTCAGACTTACAAAGAAACGGCAAGAATAATATATTTAAATCCTGAATATCTTTTTATCCAGATTCACCAGCTTTTAAAAACATATGTCACATTTATTATATCATTTACTCCTTCACTTTGTGTACACACTCATTTAAAAAAATATACACAAACACGTGTTATTTTTTTCTGAACTATTTGAGGGTAGGTTACAAATATCATGCCCTTTAGAATATATTTCCTAATCACAAAGAAATTCTGTTATGTAACTGTAGGAATCAAATTCAGAAGATTTTACATTGATAGGATACTTTTTAACTCTACCATTTGTACGCTAATTTTGCCAGTTGTCCTTACAGCATTTTTTCTTTCCAGTACAGAATCCAATCCAGGATCACATAGGGAAAACTATTAATATTTAACAATTATTTCTTTTTATTTTCACCCATTTTTGTGGATGTTTAAAAGATAGTTTCATTTGGTATCTTTTATAAGGTAATTTTATTTGGTTTCATCTTCAGGTTGAAACTTCAGAATGACAACACTAAGTTCTATCACATTTTTAGTGAACTATCTTAGTAAAAACATAAGAAAGTGATTTAAATATTCCTGGTTAAGCTTACATATCTAAGAGTAACAGATACCCATTTGACTCCATTTCTTAAACTTGCAATTCGAGTAAGAAGAAAATTCCTGACTATCTCAGTGGGTACCTTCCTGCCATTTTCTTGCTAGCCCTTGGAAGGTTATCTGATTTAAAATTAAAATCAGTCAAGTTCTCAGTTTGCTAGGAGTTCTAGTAAAAAATTCAAGGAAGAGATTAAAATCAGTGACTACAGAGAAGTTTCTAAAATATTTGAGGCTTATATTTAACTATGATAATTTTCTTCCATACCCATTAGAAAATGTAGAATCAACTGCATACATTGTTGCTGATGGCTTAGAAATAGTTTACACAGCTGAATTGAGGGACTTAAAATTTAAGATCTATTTCTGGCTAGTTTATCAATATGCATGAAATTCTGGGTAAGCTGTTTAACTTTGATTTGTCTCAAATTATCTATTCCTAAAAGCAGAAAGAGTATTGTTTACCATACAGATATACTACTAGGATTTTACTAGACAGTTAACCTAGAGAAATTATAATACAAAATGCATCAAAGAAACACAAACACATCTTATTATAAAGAGTCATCACAAACAGTTTGCCTAGGAAAGCAAAGAAAGGACTTAATGCTCAATCTACGGTTGTTGTACAGAAAAGTAGAAAACACAGATAAGTAAAAAGAAAAAAGTTAAAATCACCAATAATCCTTTTAATCAGAAATAACCTGAAATAAATTTTTTCAGACTTTTTTTCCTTATACATAGACATATACTTTTTCATTTACAAAAATGCATTATTTTAAGAATGGAAAAATTAACCATATTTCAATACAAATGCCAATTAAAAACATACATGAGGCTTCTTGTTCTGATAATCAGGTAACCCTGCTCTGGTAGCAATAATAAACTGTGGACAAAATATAACATACAGCTATTTGATGGCTCTGGAGAAGGTATGAACCACAGAAGATTAAACCCAAAGAAAAGATCTGCACTGTGTGGTTCTTCACTTGAGAAAATTCTCCTTTTTATAAGTGCAGAGTGGCTAGAACCCAAAGGCTGCAATTACTGGCTTGAAGTGTCAAAAGATGGAGTTCAGGGATGCCAGAACAGCTGAAAACTAGGAAGTAAAATTCGTGAAAAAAAGTAGCCACTCACAGAGTGGGAAAGTTCCAAATATGTATATAAATTCCTTTCCACTGAAACCCAGAAGAATTATTCCTTAGGAGTAAAGATGATGTCTCAGGTCTAAGGGTTTACCTTAAAAATAAGGGCAAAACTCACCATAACAAAGTGTAAAATAAAATCTGAACAAATTTAAGGTCATCTGCCAGTAACTTAAATGTCCACTAGAAGAAAAGCCAACACTCACTAGAAGAGTAAGACAGAATCCAGAGACAACGACTCGTCACCCACAATATCCAACATATAACAATAAAAACTTACTACATATACAGAGAAATAGGAAAACGTGATCCAAAGTGAAGTGTGGGGTGGGGGGAAGAAAACAACAGAGAGACTTAGAGATGAACTAGATGTTGAAATGAGCAAACCGAAACTTTAAATCAACCATTATAAATATGTTTAAGGACTTAACGAGATGTCCATACTGAGTGAAAGAGTGTTTCAGCAGACAAACTGAAACCTTAAAAAAGGACTAAGTAGAAAAGCTAAAACTATATATAGTATAATACCTGAAAGGAAAATTTACTGGATGGACGTAATAGCCAACTGGAGACGGCCGATGAAAGCTCAGTGAATCTGAAAACTGATCAACAGGAATCATCCTAACTAAACAACAGAGAGAAGAAAGATTGGGAAAAAAATGAAGACGTTTGAGTGACCTGTGAGACAATATAAACCATTTAATTTATGTGTAATTGGAGTCCCAGAGGAGAAAAAAAAGAGAATATGGCAGCAAAAATACTTGAATAAAATATCCATGAATCCCAAATTTGGTGAAAAACATTAACTTATGAATCAAAGAAGTTCAGCAAATGCTGAACAGGATAGATACAAAGAAAAGCATACTAGGCACATCATGGTAAGACTACTAAATCCAAAGACAAAGAAACAATCTTGAAAGTAGCCATGGGAAAAAAGGACATAATACATACAGCAGAACAATGATAGAGATGACAGTCAACTTCTCATTATAAACAGCGGAGGCCAGAAGACAATGAAATGACAATCTTAAAAAACGAAAAAGGGAAAAAAACTCATCAATCCAGAACTCTACTTCCAATAAGAAAAAAATGCCTTCTAAAAATTAAGGTGAAATAAAGACATTTTCAGATAAACAAAAACAGAGAATTTGTTATCAGCAGACATTCACTAGAAGACATGCTAGCAGAAAGTTCTCTAGTTCTCTAGCAGAAAGTTCTCTAGGGAAATGATATCAGATGAAGCTTGAGTCTATAAGAAGACATACCCATGGGAAAAAAAAAAAAAAAAGACATGCACAACACTGAAAATGCCCTTAAACATAAGGGCAAAAATAAAGACCATTTTTTTCTTCTGCTAATTAAAAAACAAACAAAAAACCCAAATGAATCTTTAACACCAAAACTGTAACAGTGTATTGTGTATGTAGTTTTAGGGTATGTGAATTTAAGATCTATGACAATGACACAAAGGACAGGAGGGTAAATGGAATTACAATGCTGTAAGCTCCTTACATTTTGTATGAAATTGTATAATATTAACTCTGAGTAGACTCTGATAAGAAAGCATCCATCAATCCTTAATCCCTACAGCAACCCACTAAAAAATAATAATACAAAAATGTATACTTAAATGACTTTAGAGCAATTTAAAAAATGACTCAAAAGAAGGCAGAAAAGGAGAAACAGAAGAACAACAAAAAATCCTGGACAGATAGAAAGCAAATAACATAATGGTAGATATAAATATAATCATATTAATAATTATATGAAATTTAAAAGGACTAGTCACTCCAATTAAAACTAAAATGAAAAACATGACAACACAAATGGTGAGAACGTGCAGCAACTCAACTAAAACTCTCATATATTACTCACAGGAGTAGTAAAAAATCACTTTGGGAAACTGTGGTTTGTAATAAAACGTGTATCTCTACCTCACATCTCAGCTCTCCTACTACTAGCCATTGATCCAACAGAAAAGAAAACACATGTCTATAAAAACGTGCGTAAGAAAATATTCATAGAAGTTTTATTTAGAACAGCCAAAAATCAGATACAGCCCAGATGTCCACCAACAGGAGAATGGATACACAAATTGTGATATAGTCAAAAAGTGGATACTACTTAGTAATTAAAAAGAATGAACTAGCGATACACGTAGCAATTTAGAGGAATCTTTAAAACATTATGTTAGGTGAAAGAAGCCAAACACAAAAGAGTACATGCTCTGTATGCCATTTATGTGACATTTACAAACAGGTTAAAAAAAAAAAAGACTCTGGAAATATAAATTAGAACAGAGGGTATAGGGGTGAGGAGGGGAGGGCAAGGAAAATTGAATGGAAGGATATAAGAAGAAAATTTTGGAGATGATGGAAATGTTCTATATCTTTATAAGGGTAGTGGTTACAATGCATATAAACACTTCAAAATGCAACAATTTGTACACTGAAGATCTGATCATTTCACTATATGCAAAATTTACAATTAAGAAAAGAAATCAAAATAAAATTAAATATACTTCAAAACATACTTCATAGACAACAATAATAAAGGTACCATACTTCATATACAAACATAATAATATTTAATTTACATCAATGAATCAAACTTATTGCCCAGGGACATATTTTTTCATCTCTGTGTAAAATCATTGGCCCACCCAAGGATTAAATCCTCCTGAAAGTACTAGCAACTGAGCTAGTCAGTCTACATCAGTCCTTGTTCTTCTGTAGTCCTCAATGATTTAAAATTAAGCAAAAGAATATATCTATAGTAATTAGATGTGTTTGGTAAGTCTACTTCAAAAAGATGAACTTATCCACTAAATTGCAGAGACCCCCAAAATTATTGCTAACAAGATTTCAAAATCACCTTATTTGCCTGTAAGATGGTGACATTCTAATCATGTATCCTTGGTGACTCTCCAAGTAAGGAACTTGTCAGATCAACACGGTGCTGGGTTCAACATTTACGTGTAACAGACAGTTCTGGTCCTTATGAAATTGCCAATGATAAAGACAGTGTAAGAGCACTTTGTCACTTAAGGATGTGCAAAGCTTCCAGAGAATGTTAAAAATTATAGTCCCAAAAGGACAGTTCAGTAAAAATTCACCAACCCTTTTTATTACATAGACTACTAATATGAGTCATTACATCCCAAGGCAGCAGAACTAATGGGCATAGAATAGTAATTTAAAATCTATGACATTTTAACAAAATATATGACAATGAAGTAACACAAACAGGCAATGTACCTAATGTTTTCCAAGAATAAAAAGTGACAAAAGCATTTTTTATTTCAGTTGATTCAAAAAGTATTTGAAGTTCAAATAAAGTCTGATATCAAGCTCTCCTCACTCAAAAGAAGTTTTAAATGACTCCAAAGTAATTGGAGGATCCTGGTCTGACAGGACTAAATAAATTCATGTTGTTCATTTTTCTCCTGGTTTTGGAAGAGGGAATGGGAAGAAGGAGTTCTGACTATCACTGGCTTCTCCTCCAGTTTGAAATGTTTACTATGCTGGTTTAAAATTGCTGATTTAAACTAATGTTTAATAATCAGGATAATAATTTTCAGCAACACATAGATCCAACCGTCTATTAGGGTACAGTTTCTCACATGAAAAAATGATCTGAGTTTGTGTTGTGTTTTGTTATAGTCTCAGTTGCCATCAGAGTTAGGAAAAAAATTACTTTAAAGAATCTTTAGGGAATTGGTCAAGCACATTTAGGAAAATTATCAGATCAATTGTACATTTCCAACAACTTAACATATACTTTATGGTGAGATGGTGCTCCATGGCTGTTGGTAGGAACTGACATAATGATTATTGCATTTGCTGGTTAACTTATTCAATAGTCAACCTTTCCTAAAGTTCACTCCATGGACCTCTGGTTTTGTGGGATGTTGAGGGCTGTTGATTTTAGGTTCTGTTCAAAGTTTAGCAAAGCTTGTTACTGCAGCTTTTCTCAGAGGCTCCAATGTGCTAATGTGCACTGCGACACAAGAATGGACGATTTCAATGTGTCCCATCTCCCAAACATCTCTGACCAGTGGTTTCTCTTGGGAGAATTTCATGGATTTTATTTCACAAAACACTTTTTGGAGTATTTTGGTCTAGAGGTATTATAGATATGAACCAGAGTTGTAGAATAAAAGTGAGAAAGAGTAAATGTTGCTTAAGTCACTTATTTCTCAGTGCTAGTTTCCTTAAATGTAAAATGCTATTTCCTAGCTGTAACCTTAATCCCTCTCCTTTTATATCTGTAAAAATAAGACGAACAGCATTAATACGTGCATTGCAGTTTGTGCTGAGAACTTAAGCTGATGTATGTAAAGTGCAAGTATAGTGTCCAGCACGTGGCCCTGCTGGAACAGTAGGAGCAATTATTATTATTTGAGTATTCTGATACAGCTTATATGAACTGGATGCTTTCAGTCATACAGAAAAAGAAGACGTTCCTTCCCATTCTAGCCCATTCTTGTACTTTCACAAAATTAATTTCCAAGTGAAAGGACCTGAGAAGACCTGCTCATACGAAGCCTTTTTCCCATTAGAGCATCTTGGCACTACTAGTGCCACAGAAAAATACCTTTTTTTTTGTATAGCACTTGATAACTTCTGGTTTATCTTCACATGTATTATCAGATTCTATCTTTACAATACCAGTGAGGGTGGCAGAAATTATTATCCCTAAGTCACAGATAAGAAAACTGAGGCCCAGGTTGGGTAAGTTATGAACTATCCAAAGTCACAGAATTGGCAAGTGGCAGTGTGTGGACTCAAATTCAAGTTTTTGGCTTCAGTGTCAGTATGTTGAATATCTGAATGAATGAATGACTCAGATGGGCCACAGCCCCATTCCCCTTGCCCTGATTTTGCATTTGAAAATAATTTAGTTCCATTCAATAAATATTTATTGAGTTGCTCCTACATGTGAGACACTGTTAGGTGTGAGGACACAAAATGAATGAGACATTTTTGTCTTTGTCCTTGAAAAGCTTATAATCTAATGGTATTCAGAAAATCAGAATACAGAAAGGAAATAACAAAACAGGTGAGCAGTTTTCTATGGTAACGACCTTGAAATGCTTAACAGCATCTAGTTCCCTGGAGGCCACCAGGAGAGACTACATGGTGGCCATAGCACCGGCTTTGTGTAAGAAGGAAAATTTGAAGAATTCCTTCAATGACAGTGAGGCCTGGGGTCCTCTCTATGCATATTCAAAGTCACTAATATTCCACCACATGGTAAAGAGAATGCTGTGGAAGCATTCAGTATGGTTTCTCTAACTTTTCAGCTTGAAATACCTTCCTTTCTTTGTGTCTATACTTCCTCTCTCAACATATCACCAAAGTGCATTTTCTACTTTAGAATGCCTAGTTGTAAGAACATCACATAAAAATGTATTTTTCCTTTTTTTTGATATCTTTATATTTCTATTCTATTTTCCTCATTCCTTTTAGCATGGTCATGTTTTTTCAAATGTGTTATGTATCTGGACTATATATTGACTGTTAACGCCTGTTTGTTCATAGAATTACTTGAATACACTCTCAGTTAAGAACCTTCCGTTAAAAAAAAAAAAATCAAATCCCTCCTTGATAACTGCAAAACTTTTATCGTCACCACTCTGCTGTTTAGAAAGTTTCCTTTTAGAAATCACTGATTAGTTCTCTGGCTGAACCTGAGATCCATTTTCCTGTTCTTATCCCCGCAGTCTTCTGTTGCTAAAAGACACTGTTGATATGTTAGCCGTAGCTACAGATTCACAATCCTGTCATCTCTATGACTACTTCTTTTTGTGTCTGCTTCCTCTTGAAAACATCTGTTTGTAGCTGCAGTGGAGTGGAGAACACACCGGACATAGAGACAGAACCCCTGGGTGAGATGTCTGGTTCTAACACTTTCTACCTTTATGATTCTGTGTAAATCATCTTGCTGAGCCTCAGTATGATCATGGATAAAATGCAGATAATAATAGTACCTACTTTACATCATTGTTCTTGATGACTCTATGAGATGTTATGTGTGAAAGTACTTTATACATTTTAAAGCAACTTCTAAATGGAAGTATCATTTGCCAGTTTCAGATATATGGGATTTTTGTGTTCTTTACTCTCTAGATACATTCTAAGAGCTTGTTTTTTAGTTATATTATCATTTGCATATAAACGACTGTGTATATATATAAAGTGGAGCCTGGCTTGAACCAATTTATAGGACAGCTTTAGTTACAATACACTAGCAAAGGAAAACTTATCGCTTTGCCTCGTATCCATCCATTTTCCTCACTTTTCTTACCATGTTCAGTGACTCTATCATTCGAAGTTTGTGAGTCTTTAAATCTGGTAACACCATCAGATATTCTCTACTTAACACTTACAGTGGACACTTGTGGTTGTTTTTTTGCTGCCCAGCATCTGGTTCTCCTTCCATGCCTTCGCAAATACCATGGTGCGTAGGTGGTAGCGGGGGACGGGTGGGAAGTTTCACCTTTTACAACCAGTTAGTAATGCTCAAGGAAAGGGGCAAGGAATGTGGGTGGACAAGTATATTTCCATCACTTCTTCTAGAGAAAACAACTCAGTCAGTGATGTCACATTGTTCTGTGGTACAAAAAGAGCATGTCGTCTTCAAGTAGTTTAAGGAGTAGCCATAGCAAGACTAGACAAAGTGTGAAGAAAAATTAGCTAAAGGAGAACCACCTCTCCCCTCACTCCCCACCCAGTCACTCTCTAACCCTTCATCTTGTTAAGTGTTTGTCCTAACACTCAGTAGCATCTGAAATGATTTATTTGTTTCTTTATTTACTAGATTGTTAATTGCCCATCTGCTCTGACGAAAATGTAAGCTCCTTCAAGGCAGGAACTTTGCTCCGTCTGCGGCTGTATCTGTTGCCTGGGAGGGTGCCTAGCCCACATCAGGCATGAGATAAAGCCCTGGGAATGACTGACTGGTAAAGTCTTCTGAATAGTGGGAACTCAGTAAACGTTGAACTGAATTTTTAAAGGTGAAATACAGATATTTTCTGAGCTAAGTACTTAACATCAAATGTTTTCCACAGAAAGGAATATACTATTATGAAAAAATTAAAAAATTCAAAAATGCTTTTCAAAAACTATTGGTGCCAAGTTCCAAATACTAAAAATGACAAGATAATGCAGGTTTTGGTTCTAACCTGCTGATGTGCCTGTTACTCTCAGTATCCTAATCATTTGAGTAAAATGATCATAAAAAACATGATTGTAAAAGCTTCTGGAAATACAAGACACATAATTCAAACTGTGGATTTGGTTAAAAACGGAATTCAATACCACTTTACAGCTTTGGTATTAACAGGATTCTCACTAAAAAGAGCTATTTCTATTCCACAGAAATAATTTTCAGGACTCATGTACAATTCACATTCATTTTGGAAAAGTATAGTAAAAAGAAGAAATAAGACACTGTTCATTATTTTGATTTTCAACATATTTTCACATCTAAATAGATTTTAAAAGAAACAAACACAAAATGCAACACTCTACATATTTTTCTTTTGTTTCCCACCCAAAAAAGGAAAACCAAAACTATCCACAACACTACACAGCAGATTTTTTGAAATTTTTTCAGGGATGCAGCTTTAGGCTCTTGCATAATCATTTACATGTAGGAAAAAAAATAACCCTTAATTTTGAGGGGACCCTGTGTTTCAATAAAGCTTACCAGGGCTATATGTTTGGTTAGTTAAAGCTTCTTAAAGTCTGGGACCATGGATGTCTTTTTTCATTTTTTTAAGCTGTCCCTACCCCCAGCCAGGGGTTAGTTGCTGACTATTTGCACACGTCATGTCTCAGTAAGTGTGAACTACGGATCTGGAAGATGAGCTTCTGTAAAAGGTGTGACTTCCATATGTCAGGGAGAAGCCTGAGAATTGGATACAGGAGTAAGTTAACACTCTCCAATATCTGTAGATCTGAGGTAAGATAAAGGGAATATTGATACCCTAGAAACTGTGGCCTCTCTCTGACCACAGTTAATAGTAGCAATTCCCAACCAATCTGCATCTTTCTGAATATGTTGGGAGCCTGCTACTACTCTCTGAAAGAATGTGCTAGAAGTGGGAAAACTGGGGGATAGTTATTGTTGGCAGGATCAATACATTAGGCTACTAACCACGTATGAAGGAAGCTGGATGTTAAGTTTCCTTGGGCCTTACTGCCTTTCTTCTAGATGTGTCATATTTGATCTTTCATGACATGTCTTATACTTTGTCAGCAATCAACAAAAAATATATAATACAAATAGAAATGATTACTTGCCAAGACAGAGATGTTAAATTAAAAACAAATTAGTACCTTGTAGTCTAAGTATAACACTGTCTTGAAGAAAACAGGCTGAGGAATGACCTCGTAAGGGTTCGGTTCATTTTAGTCCAAACACTTCCTAAGTGCTTTGTATACACCAGACACTGATGGGCAGTGAGCCCACAAAGAAAAACACGACTCAGGGCTTATCCCTGAGGTTACACTACTGACGCCCCCCTGGAGAGAAATCTAAGACACACCTGCCTTATTCCAAATTGTACTATAGGGTAAATGGCCTTAAAATAAAACGCCAATGTTATGTGAGAGGTCATAGTCAGATACATAAATTCTGCCTATAATGAAAATGACACTGCATTACAAACTTTCCAGTGGAACTGAGAGACTATTTCCACTATATTCTACCTTTAGCGAAGTAAACTAATATAGGTACTCTTCTGCTAAAAACAATAGTAACTGCATTTGCTACATGTGTACTGTTTTCTTTAAAACAATGCTTATTTTTTCAGAGTTTTAGTAATAAATGGCTAGTATCTACATTAGGTAAGTATAAGGCTCCATATACCTTTTTTCTCTGTGAAGGTTGAACATTCTTCGATACAATCTTAAGTTATATTTCTTCATGTTTCCAATGGAATATCAGCTGTATGGTAGCTTGTCTGGTATCTCTTTTAGTCAATATCATAAAAACGGCCACTTAAAAGACTCTCATCAGAGGTTTTAGCTTTGAATTCTCTAACATTCAATTCCTGCCATGAATGTGTTTGAGACAATGACATTTAGGAGCTATGTTTAAGGCACATTTAAATGGTCCATTTTCTAGAGTTTTCCATCTTTGGTTATAGTAAAGTTATAGTAAGTTATGGTATAAATTAATGTGATCTCCTGTAGGACTCTCCTGAGTTATGATTTAATGTTATCTTAGAGTTTTATTGTATTGTATCTCTTTTCTCTTCTCCCTGCTTACAGGCTTTTATTGATCATCAGTAAAAAAGTTAACAATATAAAAAAAAGAAGTGAAGAAAATCCCATCTATAATTGCATCAAAAAGGATAAAATACTTAGTAATAAATTTAACCAAGGTGGTAAAAGACTTATACACTTAAAACTATAAGACATTGATGAAAGAAACTGAAGAAGACACAAATAAATAGGAAGATATTCCATGCTCAAGGACTGGAAGAATTAATATTGCTCAAATATCCATATCACCTGACACAATCTATGGATTCAATGAGATCCCTATCAAAATTTCAATGGCACTTTTCACAGAAATACAACAAACAATCCTAAAGTTTGTATGGAATCACTAAAGGCTCTGAATAGCCAAAACAATCTTGAGAAAAAAGAACAAAGCTGGAGCATCATACTTTCTGATTTCAAAATATATTACAAACCTATACTTATCAAAACAGTATGGCACTGGCATAATAATAGATACATAGATTAGTAGACTAGAACAGAGACTCCCAGAAATAAATCCATGCATATATAGTAAAAATTTTTTTCAGCAAAGGAGCCAAGAACATACAATGGGGAAAGGATAGTCTCTTCAATAAACAGTGTTGGGAAAACTGGACATTCACAAGGAAAGGAATGAGACTGGTCCTCTATCTTACACCATACATAAAAATCAACTCAAAATGGATTAGACTTGACCACAAAAAAGAAAGAAAAGAAAAGAAGACATTAATGAACTTACCTTCAAAATAGAAACAGACTCACAGACATAGAAAAGAAACTTATGGTTATGGGGGTAAAGTAGGTGGGAACAGATAAACTGGGACTTCAAGATTTGTAGATATTAACTACTATATATAAAATAGATAAAAAACCAGATTTCTTCTGTGTAGCACAGGGAACTATATTTAATATCTTGTAGTAACCTATAATGAAAATGAATATGAAAACAAATATATGTATGTGTATGTATGACTGAAACATTATGCTGTACACCAGAAATTGACACAACATTGTAAACTGAGTATGCTTCAATTAAAAAAAAAAAAAAGAAAAAGGAAAAGAAAAAAAGACTTGACCGTAAGCCCCGAAGCTGTAAAAATTCTGGAATAAAACACAGGGAGTAAATACCTTGATACTGGTCTTGGCAATGATTTTTTGGATTTGATACCAAAAGCAAAATTACAAAAGCAATCAAGAAGTGGGACTACACCAAACTGAAAAGCATCTGCACAGCAAAGGAAACCATGAGCAAAATGAAAAGGCAACCTATGGAATGGGAGAAAATATTTGCAAATCATGTATCTGATAAGGGGTTAATATTCCAAATGCATAAAGAACTTTATACAACTCAGAAAAAACAAAATAAAAAAAAAAAACAATCTGGTTAAAAAAATGGGCAGAGGAACTGAATAGACATTTTTCCCAAGCAGATGTACAGATGGTCAACAAGTACATGAAAAGGTGCTCAACATTACTAATCATTGGGGAAATGCAAATCAAAATAACAATGAGATACCACCTCACACCTGTTAGAATGGCTACCTAACAGTTCTAAAAAGAGAACTACAAGTGATCCAACAATTCCAATTCTGGGTATATAGCCAAGGAAATACAAACAGGGTATCGAAGAGTTCTCTGTATTCCCATGATCACTGCAGCATTGTTCACAATAACCGAGATACGGAAATAATCTAAACATCCATGAGCAAATGAATGAATAAAGAAGATGTGTATCTGTTTATATATATATATATACACATATATATACACACACACATATATATATATATATACACACACATATATATGTACCTGTTTATATATAAACAGATATATATATCTGTTTATATATATATATATATATATATATAAACATACATATGTTTATGTATATATATATACAAATGTTAAAATACCATGTAAGTCATGAGAAAAAAGGAAGTCCTGCCGTTTGTAACAACATGGATGGATCTTTAGGGCATTATGCTAAGTGAAAAAAGCCAGACAGAGAACAACAAATACTGCCTGGTATCACACATGGAATCTAAAAAACTCATCTCATAAAAACAGAGAAGAAAAGTGGTTGCCAGGGCCTGGAGGGTAGAGGAAATAGGGAGAGGTTGGTAAAAGAGTACAGACTTTTAGGATGAGTAAGGTAGGATGTATAATATGGTGACTATAGTTGGTAACACTGTATTGTGTAATTGAAATTTGCTAAGAGAGTATAACCAAAAAAAAAAAAAAAAAAAAAAAGAAAAGAAAAAGAGAAAAAAGACAGTTAAAGTGATAGATATGTTAATTAACTAGATGGGAAGAATCCTCTCACTATGCGTATGTATATCAAATCATCATAGTGTACACTTTAAAGAGCTTACAATTTTATTTGTCAATTATAACTTAATAAAATTGAGAAAGTAAAACATTATAAAATTAACAGTATAAGAAATGTTAACTATTTTATACAATACTTCCACGGAATATACAGTCTATTATGCAGTTAGTGTTTTATAATAAGAATCCATATGATTTCATTTCACTTTGATTTCAACCAACTTTTTTTGCTAGGAGCAGGGCACATGGTGGTTATTCCAACAGATGTGGTCACTGACTTCAAGGAGTACACAATATAATGGGAGAAGTACACATTAAACAAATAATTTTACTAATAATTGCTTGGTTACAAATAAACAATATGCGATGATTTCTTTGGTATTTATACAAGGCAAATATCTCTTCAGATGAATGTTTATGCTTTTTGCTTTTCAAGTGAGAAAGATATTGTCAGCTATTATTTACTTTTCTGCCCTGACTGTAAGGAAGCTAGAGATACAATTTTTATGATAAATTAATTACATCATAGGCTGGTGGACAAGTATCTTTATCTCTAAACAGTTTCTTATCTTGTAAAAATCTTTCACTATTGAGTCTTATATGTCTTATTTCCTGTAGGCTGACCAAGGAAATAGGAACAGAGTATGGGGAGGGAACACAGCTATAGAGCATAAATAAAAAACAATTATGTCTTCTTAAAGTTTTATTTCACAGCTCTATTTGAAAATCAGAATTGTTCTACATATCCATGTTGTATAAAACAGTATAAAATTATTTTAGAAGTCTCCACTTTGGAGTTGTCTCTAAAAACCTGTGATGCTACAAAAAAATAGGGGTATTAATCCCCTTTAGCCCCATGACAGAAACAAGGGACTGATTAAAATTTCATGGAAGTACCATAGAAGACACTACGTTAAGAAACCAGAATTTCATAATCTTTTGAGACTCTGCAGTACTTTAATGGTACTTCTAATAGTGCCTAACACTTGGAAGGATTCCACAGTTTGGCTCCTACAAAGTGGTTTTTGACAGCAAATGTGCAGGAACCAGAATCTATGCTGAAACTTGAATCTGAGCCACTTAGACATCATGATGTTGCCCAAATGTGAAGTGGTTTCCATTGGCAATACCATAATATCTTCTCACTGAAGCATGAAACTGGGTTTGGGGGATATTTAGCTACCAAAAGAAGCAGACATTATCTAAGTCTTGATCAGAGAGAAAAAAAAATTGAAAAAGACTTTCTGGCATTCATTCAGTGGAAAATGAAGACACGAAGAAGCCAAACGAAGTTAACAGCTCTAAAGAGAGGCTAGAAATTGTGGTGCTCTGGAGTCCTCATCATCACTGCCATGCTCACTGATGCCAATGAACATTTATTCAGCTCTCACCATGTGCAAAGTGCAGTAACAGGGGCTTTGGTTATTATGGTCTTGAGGGTCACAGACTTTATACTCTGCCTCCTTGAAATTCCTTTGCCTGGCATGGGATTTCTGAAGATAGCAGATACTCAGTAAATACGTATGGTTTTTTATGAATGAGACTGCAAGGGGCTTACGGTCTAACAGGGAGACAGAACACAGGTGGCTTTCTCTCTAGCAGAGGTTTTTATACTAACGCCTTTATACTGCTTCTGTCTAGCACAGTGTATAGCCCATAACAGGTATCTGCAAATAGTCAGTTAATCAATAATGTGCAAATAATTTTATAGAAAACATTTATGGAGCACTCACTATGCTAAATTTAGATGCATTTACTACATTGAATTCTCGTGATACGGAGGCATGGTTACTGTCCCCATCTTAAAGATGACATAGCTAAAGTTTACAGGGGTTAAGTAATGAGGTTAGTCACTCAGAGCAACTTGTAGAGGCAGGATCTGAACAGTACATTACACTGTATCGTAATGTACATACAAGAAAAATAAACAACATTATAAGGCAGCATATGTTACAGGCCAGCTGAATGACAGTGATAATAAGTCTTCTAACATTAGATTAAGAAGTGACTACTGAGGACTGGGCAGTAGGGACAGCTCCATGAAGAAAGTGGAACTTGAAGTGGGTTTTCAAAGTAGAATAGGAATAGCTGAGTACTGAGGAAGTAAGAAGATAAGTGAACAAAAAAAGTAGGTAGAAATGCTAATAATGTATTTGGAGGTCAGAATTGGACTTGTTTGGATGGAATAGAAGAGTTCATGCAGGATGGTAGTAGAAAACCTAATTAGAGATTTACCAGGAATAAGAGAGTGAAGAACTTAAGAGTTTGGATTTCATTCCTTATGCAGAAGAGGAGCCAACAAAGTTTTTCATTTTTTCCATAGAGAAAGAGGTGTGAAAAGCTGCTTTTTAGAAAGATGTGCAGGATACAATAAAGGGTGGGGACCACATGCCCAGTTAGGTCGGGGTGAAGAAGAGCTAGACTAAGATGGTGGAAGCAGGAAAGCAGAAGGTACAGATGAAAGAGAAAGAAAGAACCAACAAACATGACTACCTTGATGATGGAGAGAGGGTCTCTGTGTGTCAGATGCTGATAATGTCACTGTCAGAAATGGGGACATTTAGGAAGGAGAGTTGGTACCTGGAAGACTACTAACTTATAATTTAAAACATTTGATTCCTATAGGTTTAAGGCATTTAGTAATCAAATAACTTAATGAACATTTGGATGCTGTTACAAGCCAGGAACTGGGCAGGTACAGGTGACAGAATGGTGAGCAAGAAAGATACAGTCACTGTTTTCACAGAGAGCAGACAGGCATCACATAAGTAATTACAATAACAGCGATGAGGTTTATGATGATGATTAAATACAGAGTGTTATGGAAATATATCCTGGGAGCATATATACAGTCTAGTCTGGGACTTCCATGAGGAAGTGACATTTAAGCAACAGATCATGGTAAGAGTTTGGTGCCCCATATCAGAGATAGTGCCAATCTTAATACCTGCTCACCAACCACTCCTTTTAGTGAAATGACATTACTTATAGACCTGTTTCAAGGGACAGCAGTAGGGGTTATCTTTTGTACCACCTGACCTGGCACCTCCCAACCATAGTTGAGTGAGCCAGGGATGGCTACTAATCTAAGTGCATCCAACTCACAGGACCATCATTTACAGTCTGAAGCGAAGAGATGAGAAAAAAAAATTTCTGGAGAATTTGAATGGAAGGAACCAAGAGTTTGGTGGGGGATTGCAGCTGAAGTATAGTGAGAACTGGAGAGAACCGGAGGCCACACATTTGCCAAAGTTCTGAATGGGCAGACAGAGTAAGTAAGAGGAAGAAGCTTGGCAAAAAAACAAGAGTGAACAGAGGAATTACAGAGAGAAACAGAGACTCCTCCAGAGAAATATGCCTTATGAGAGGCAACTGGCAAGAGTAGCTGTTTGACACAGAAATATTATTTGTCAATGATGTTTCAATCACAAGATGATGAGTACCCTCACAATAACCCTTACTGGATTCATTTCAATTAGAGCAGCATTATAAAGTCTAAATGGCTTAAATTGAATTTTCAGCATAAGGTTCAGTTCGTTCATATTTTCTATAAGAATCTTCTTTAGGAGACAAACTAGAAATCCAATCCAAGTTAGCTGAGTGGGTCTCTATTGCTTATAGACAAAAAGGGCTTAACTAAAACACATCATCCCTTCATGGATAAAAGTAAACTAAAAAGGAGGTACTGTATTGAGTTCAGCTACCAGGGTAAATACATTATTATATATAAAAACAAATCTGTCTGCTACCTTTAAATGTCTCTAATTGTCATAATTATAGCATGCCTTTCTCAACACAGATGCATATGATATATTCTTAGGAAAACTGCCACAACTGTTGATACTTATACTCAAGTGTTATATTTGTATGCTGTATACCATCCACATATACACGAAATATATTTATACACACCTAACTAATGTCCTTGGTAAGACATCAATTACACAACTGTGCAAACAGAATTATCTGACTTCCTCACAATTCTGCATGCGTGCCAGGAGCACTGAGATGAGGATCTCCAATATAATTACTGTCTCTTCCCCGACTGCCTCCCAAGTGTCTCACTGGGTAGATTTGGGTGGGATTACACAAGTCGGCTCTTGATAACTTCATCTTTTGAATCTTACTTATACTCTCTTCTTACTCTGTCAGCCAGTCTCCTCTATTTCCCTCAACTGTGCTTTCTCCAGTCCTTTACCTGGTTGAGACCAAACTATGAACAATCAAGCGATAAAACAATTAGTTTATCTATGCCAAACAACCTATATAGGCTAAAAATATGAACTTTTCTATAAAGTTATTATTTGGGACTCAGGGTAAGGTAGCTGAACTAGTGTTCCCCTTCCCCTGAAAGGAAAGGGAGATGTTTCCTCCTGGTTTTTCCTTTTCCATTTGGGCTAAACTCAGTTAATTGCTTCAGCCTAGGAGGAGATGAGAAAGAAACAGGAGAAAACGAGTAAAGAAGTGATTTTAACTGGTAAGGGGATAGAGACCAGGACCAGCTTCTTCTCTCTTGTTTCATGCAAAAGGATGGACTGTGCAAGAAAAAACTTGTCTAAGGGCACTCACGACAAAAGAGGGGTACTGTCTTCCTTTCAGATCACAGCTGGGCTTCAATGGTAGGATATGGAGCAGAGAGTGAAAGTTCAGGCCTTGGTGACAATGAACTAAAGGTAATTTACATACGGGTAATTACAAGTGCACTCAAAATAAACAGTGGGTTGCTTTCCCAATGGAAAAGCAAACATTGCAATGAAAAACTATACCTTTTTGTTCAAGTGAAAGGAATTTGTTTCCAGACATAATTTCTTCAACAGCAAAGAAAACTTTTTGAAAGAAATGATAGTATTTTATAATACTAACTGCATTATTTAAAACTCATTTAATTTTACTATAGTAAGAGGAAAGCTTACCAAAGGGGTCATGAATCAAGAGTGTTCTTATAAACATTAATTCAGTAAAGTAGGTGTTATAAAATACATTCTCTGGGTTTCTAACATGCTTTGAAAAATAACACGGATCATAACATGAAAATACATACACATAATATGAATTATACAAATAAGTAAACAGAAGTTGCACAAATAGATATATCAGCTCTACCCCTATGACACATATTATAAAACCTTCACAATGAAAGTAGACTGAAGGCATCGTATCATTTTGGGATGCACTTCTTAGTGGCATGATACAGAGAGTTACCTTATAAATTTAGACTTAGCTATACAACTAAATAGTGGATGTAATCTACTAAAAAAAAAGGGCTAAACCTTTGTCTAGCTCTTTTAGTAGTGTAGATATAACGAGTGCATGTTAAGTAACTTCACTTTAAAGAAAACCAACTGACTCACAGATAACAGACTCTGCAGTTTATCTAAATTCTGCAGAGTGCTTAGAAGTCGCTATACATACCCCAACAGCATTTTACGTCTACCTTGAATAATAGACTATGACACTGAGATAATATCTATGGTTCACAACAAACTTGGACAACAACCAAGTCTGAATACATGAAAGCACTCGTAGAAGAAAGTGAGGGAGGTACGCTGGAACTGAAACATGGCTGGCAGAAATACACAGATATCAGTTCTAATGTCAAGGAAACACAAACCACTTTGTATTATTTAGAGTGTGAGCTGAGAGAACAAACAGGGGCAGGTACATGGTGTCCTATTACTACAGAAGCATCTTCTGTGTTAGAGTTTATTTTACTCAGAAAACTGCAAATAAATACTGATAAGAGATCACGGTGTGTCTGATAATCTATGACAACAACTGAACACCGTCCCTGCAGCCGCAGGAGAAGCCTGCGCGTCCTGAGCTCTGACCCCCGCGCCTTTATCTGCGTGTGCGTTCTCCACAGGCCAAGCAAACAAAGGCCAAACGATGATTTACACATGAATCAACTTTCTTCGCAGCGCAGGCACCAGAGACGTTTCTTCTCTGCTGCTGAGAAAAAGGCGGCCAGGCCCAAGCTTGTCTCGCTAGCAATCGCACAAGTGAAACAGGGCTTTGCGGGAAAATGGCAGATCAGCAAAGGGAAGCTGCTCTGGATGCATGATAAAAATGGCAGCCACAGAGGACCAGATGAATATTGAGTCTGAAAACAGGCCTGACAGTAACCATGAGTCTTTATCCTATTCAAAACAGGGAGTGTCATACAAACTGAAATGGAGATACAATCCCGATAGAAGATTATACAAGATGCCTGGGTGGGTATCTTTAAAGACTTCAACCTTTATTTGAATACATGTAGACACATGGATCCTCTGCACCCAGATCATATTCAGAGGACCTACAGTTACGCCACATGAATGTCGAAATGACGTGTGGAGGGCACAGTGCCCACTTTGATAATGAGATAGAAATCCATCATTTAAATTAAAGGATTTAGATTAAAAAAGCCTTGTTCATGAAAAACTGGGTACACATTTTATACCACGAAACTTGTAAAGGAAAAAACAATGTATACAGTATATTTTTCTTCAACCCAGAACCCATGGTACTTAGGTCAACTTTTATAAACTCATTAAACTATCAAAATATTGCTGTAACCTCTCTTACAAGAACACATAATAAACAGTACTTGCTCTGGCTCATTTAACGGAGGAAAGGGGATTTATTATTAAATTTGTGCTAATAGGCCATTCCAAAGATGATTATGAGATCTTCCAACAAATGACAGTACTAACTAAACCAATAAAATTCATTCCCCTCATCACTTCTGTAGTTTTGTGCCTGCCATATTCCGTCTGCCTCCTGGAACGCTTACCTTCCTACTCAACAACGTGTCTCTCTGCTTTCCTTCAAATGCGGTTCAAAGCTCACTGTTCAGGAGGCTTTACCTTAAAGCTCCAGTTGCGGTGTGGTGCTTAGAAATTGAAGACCATCAGTAATGCTGCTAATTATGTACAGGGACTGCCAATGCACAATGGTGGGCCACAATCTTTAAAATAAACTTTATTCATGAGTTGTGAACATAGGAAATGTGGTATAATTTGTGGTTCATAAAAGGAAAATTTGAATTCTTATTCCTTTAGAGTCCAGATACGATCTGAAAACTCCATACCACAATCTGTCCTCTGAGACAATGCCCCAAATAACATGAGTTATGGGATTAAGTCATATCAGTCCTTGGGGATGAGCTACTTGTATAGAACTGGCGGGGAACAGGTTTTTGATACTATTTGTTTCTCTCTACTTGTTACAGCGTTAGTTTTTTATTTTTTTCTACCCTTTCAATTGCTTCCCTTTGCTCTTTTCTCATTCTGTCTTCTTCCTTTTGGTTGAAACTCTCTTTTGCTCTATCTCTCTTCCCAGTAGCCTATTTATTTCCCTAGCTTCTGGGTATTTAGTAGTTTTTGAAGTCAACATTAGAATTTTCCTTAAACTGTAAGCTCCCAACGGGTGAGAATCATACCTACCATTTCCACAAATCTATAACCCTTTATAGTGCCTAAGACAGCGTTAACCATTCAGAATATTCTTGAGAACTCGCAATCAACTGGGTATAGGGGGGATGTACTCAACATAAGAAAGCACACAGATAACATCATACTCAACAGTGAAATGCTGAAACCCTTTCCTCTAAGATCAGGAACAAGGCAAGGATTCCCATTCTGGCCACTTTAAGTTAATAAAGTATTGGAAGTCCTAGTCAGAGCTATTAGGCAAGAGAAGAAATGAAAGACATCCAAACTGGAAAAGAAGTAAAACTGTCCCTATTTTCAGATGACATACTATACATAGAAAACTTCAAAGATTCCAGCAAAAAACTGTTAGAATCAAATTAATGAATTCAGTAAAATTGCAAGATACAAAACCAAAACACAAAAATCAGTTGCCTTTTCATATGCTAATAATAAACTATCAGAAAGAGAAATTATGAAAATAACCTCATTTACAGTAGCATCCAAGAGAATGAAACACTTAGGAATAAATTTAACCGGGGAGGTGAAAGATCTATACATTAAAAATTATGAGAAATTGATGAAAGAAACTGAAGGCACAAAAAAATGAAAAATATATTCTGTGTTCATGGATTGGAAGAATTTCTATTGTTAAAACATCCATAGTACCCAAAGCGATCTACAGATTCAACACAACCCCTAACAAAATTCCAATGGCACTTTTCATAGAAATACAACAAACAACCCTAAAATTTGCGTGGAGTTACAAGACTCTGAATAGTCAAAGCAATCTTGAGGAGAGAGAAGAACAAAACTGGAGGAATCACACTTTCTGATTTCAAAATATATTACAAACCTATAATAATCAAAATAGTACAGTATTGGGATAAAAACAAACACATAGATCAATAGAACAGAACAGAGTTCAGAAGTAAACCTGTGTATAGAGGGTCAATTAATTTTTGACAAAGCAGCCAAGAATACACAATGGGGAGAAATAATCTCTTTAACAAATGGTGTTGGAAAAAATGGAAACCATTATCTTGAAGAGATATCTGTACTCCCATGTTTACTGCAGCATTATGGACAATAGCTAAGGCATAGAAACAACTTAAGTGTCCATCAACATGGTTATACATACTCAATGAAATATTATGCAGCCTTAAAAAGAGGAAAATCCTGTCATTTGTGACAATATGGATGAACCAGGAGGACACTATGCTGAGTGAAATAAACCAATCTTAAAAAAGAAGAAATGGGTGAGTTGCTAGGGGCTGGGTGGGGGGAGAGGGAGGGGTTGGTAAAAGGATACAAAAAAGAAAGAATATTCTTGAGAGAGGCCTACTGTTGAGGACTCTTAATGCATTTTCAAAAGTCAAGCCACAGTTTTGCTATTGATATTCACTGGCTTATTGAGCAAATTTACAGGTAAATTCATAAAACACTTATTTCACACCTAGAGATGAATTACATGACAATTAGACATGAGAGCATCAAACGTCACTTTCAGTGACCTCAAAGAGATAAAAGTTTGGATTCCTATTCCTTTCTTAGCTTTCTTCATGTTAGTAAATGACACCACTCTGATGTTCAAGGTAAAAATCTAGGAATCAGCCTTTATCCCCTCACTTCCTCTCACTTCCCACATCCAAAGGATTAAGACATATCGGACACTCCCCAATTCCACTACTATGATCATTCAAGTCACCAGTCTTCTGCCTTGGCTACAGTAATAGCTCCCTAAGCAGTCAGCTGCTTACATTCTTGCTTCCCTACCAATCCATTTTCTTTCTATAGTCAGATACTATCACTCTCCAACTTGAGAACCTCCAGTGGCATCCCACTGTACTCAAAGCAAAACAGAAATGTGGGCTCCAGGTCTATGTGTCCCTGAACAACCTGGCCCTTGCCTTTATCTCCTCCTTGCTCTACATGCTTTAGGAGCACTTGCCTTCTTTCTGTTTCCTTGGTCTGTGTAGAGTAAATCTGGATCTTCAAGTCTGAAGTAAATTCAGCAGCCTTTTCTGAGGGTAAAGGCAATATACTTAGCATAATTCAGGACCTGTTAGTTCCACTTAGAAACGCCCTCAGTGTCATTACAAAAACAGCAGATTATTTTTATTCCCACAAAATGAATATTCACACTGGAACAATTTTAAGCCCAATTTCATTCTTTATTGGTTGTATTCAGATATGTAAAATGAATAATGGAAGATTGTAAACATGTGTTTTGTACATTTCTAAATATGTAAAAATTATGAGTTTAGAAAGGGACAGACTTTCTCAAGAACTACAGTCAGACTTCTGTTTATATAAATACAAGGGTAGACTGTACACCTTATAATGCTGAAAAGATATACTTTCATTTATAATTGTACTATTTTAAATAATTGTACTAAATATTTTTCTTACTTGGGATTTTAGAAAAGTGCTTTATGAGAGGAAAGTGACTTTCTTTTGGCTCCTTATGGGAGCATCCGGAATGCCAGTGTTGCAGGACTTCCATTGTGATACACAAAATGCTGACATTGATTATACACTTGAAAATGATGAACTGTTTTCCTTATTAGTATGGGAAACATTATAAACCCTTAAAATAAGATATTTAGCATAGATTTTATCTGACAGGATGCTGATAATTTCAAACCCTCTAGAATCTTGAAGAAGCCAAACTAGTCTAAGAAAATGAATATAGACTGTCATTATTACTGGGTAATACCTGTCAATAACAATTTTATTATAGTTTTTTAATCAACTAAAAAGTACAGAATATAAAGAATCATAATAGAGAAATAAAAAACCCCAGCAAATTAAATTTTTGCTATGGGAAGTAAAGAGTAAAGACAAAAATTTAAATGTAAAAAAGTAATTTTGGATGATAAAGTGAACTACTGTAGAATTAGAATGTTACTTGAGAATTTGTTCCAAATGGCAAATAGTAGGAGCTGAGGACTCATCTCTGTAAAAACCTTTATGTATAATTAAAACTATCTCCAACATTTGATCAATAAAAAGGATGAATTACAACTCTAATCAGAAACTGAAAATACCATCAGACTTTATATGCTATTAAAAAATAAAGCAAAATTTGGTTTATAGAAAAAAATGTGGACTTGTAGTAGCTGTTTCTTCTCAGAATTTTCCGTAACTTTTCAAACGAGCTCTTACACTGAATAAGAGACTCAAAGCTCAGGAAAGATACCACTTTAATGCCTGGACTCTTTTTTTTAATCTTTAAAGTGATTGGTTGGTAGCTGAAACAAATGATCATTTAAAGGTAAACTCTAAAAGGGAAGAAAGAAAAGAATTAGTTTGGAAAAGGGCCAAGGTTGAAGGCAGTGTGAAAAAAGTACAAATGTTACAGATGTACTAAATCTTATTTATTTCAGTAGATAGAATAGAAATGGTAAGTATGTAGGCACAGTAATAAACATTGATCAAGGAGACAGTCACTTTGAGGAAGAGCTGAGTGAGGCTTGCTGAAGCTCAGTTTATTTTATTATTCTCTTGCACAGGTGGGTCTAAGTCCTGTTGAAAATAATCTCTGAATCTTAAGGAAGTATTTCATAAGGGCATTATTAACTATTGGTTCTAAATTACAAACACACATACGAAAAATCTAATGGTTCCAAGCTATTTTCCAGATCTGGATTGGGCATGACAATGTTCAATTTTTTTAAATGATGGAACTCAGAACAATATGAACTAAAGGGTTAACCACGTTTGCACAGTAGTTTTGGCAAAAGGTGTGACAAAAATGTGGTTATGCATGACTGATATTCTAGTGCGTATAAAACATTTCTCAAGATAATAAGGAAAAGAAGAAAAAACAAGGATGATGGCTCAGGAATACTTCACACAATAATAATCACAAAATTTAGTCTAGGATTAAACTGGGCTTAACTTTGAAGAAGAGAATTTAAAAATCTCCTTATTTACAAGTAAACTATAATTTGCAAGTATGATGTTGGGACATTAGCTATTACTAATCTTTAATATAAACCTACAGAAAATCACAATCTGATTTGACTCTTTTAGTTACACTACAAGAAGCTTAATGTGTGACTATGGACATTACCTCAGTCTCCTTCATTTCTACATGGTCTCTTTGTCATTTTAGCCACGGCAGAAACCAAACCAAACCAAACTTCATTTTATTCAGTAATACAAATACATACGAAAAATAGTTGTCTCCAGATACTGAAGTGTAACATTTTTCTACTATCACTTGATAAAGGCAAGGTTTTCAAAATTAAAAGAATATCTTTCATTTTCTTCTAGTCCCATTAAGTTTTTCTACTTTACAATCTGGGTTTTTATATATAGCCAGTAGAACTGACATTTCAAGTGTGAGGGTATTTTAAATACAATAATTTAAAATGGATTGTTTTTAAGCGGCACTGCTCTCTGACACTGATATTTTGTTTTCGGATACTGAATATAAAGCCATTTCCTCAAGATATTTTGTGTTCACCATAAAATATTTAAAATGTCTCATTTCCAAGAGTTCTGGTGGGAGTTCATGACAGATGTGTTACTTCTTTTTTTTTTTTAACAGCATTATTTTGTCTAATTAGCACTGATGAGTTACCCATGGCAGTATGAACTTACTGCGAAGAAAGAAAAGTAGACCAGCTTCTTTAGAGAAAAGAATAAACTGGGATCAGGTGGAAGAAAGGCACTTATTTATTTATTTTTTACCAAGTATTTTGTGGCAAATGCCCACAAACGGCTCAGACAGTTCATTTATTGATGCATCACCATATGATCAATCCAATTGCCTTTAGTCTCAAACAGAGAAAACCTTGGAACACAGCAAAGCATTCTCCAGGTGTTAGCTTAGGTTTGTCATTATTTCCTATTTATAGACTCTGTCTAGTAAAAGAAGACAAATTACTGTAAGTGGGGGTAAATGTGATTAAATGAGTCCTCTGAAGATAAGAGGGTACATGGACAAGGGTCATTAACACAGGTGACCTTTCTCTGCCCAGATCATATTTTTATTTTGTGGATTTGGAAAAAAAAACCCACAAAACAAAACAAACTACAGAGCACGAATAATTTCTACTACATATATCCAAAGAGAGACAGATCTCTTTTATCCCAATAAGCATTTTCATGCTTTTGCAGTATTTTAATAACACACTGCTGGTGCCAAAATACTCTCAGAATACACTAAGAACAATATTGGAGAAATTATTCATCCCAAGGAGGCTAATCAGAAACACTGAGGAAACGTGGTTATAATCAGACCAGATAGAAGGTCTAGAATGTAAATTAGTGGATACCAAGATTGTCTGAATCAAATGAAAAGTTTAAATTTGTAAAGTTTCAATTAAAACATCTACACTCTTTCTTTCACCCGATTGTAGCCCCATATGGCAAGGTCAGCCCTTTCAGTGAACAAACAGCTCAGTCGCCTCCAGTGTGGCTGTTATCTTCCTCAACAAGGGGAGACATTTGGCACAGCCTAAAGCTGGGGCATGAACCCTGGCTAAGCTGAAGACATTTATCTGACAGCATCAGCTGACACTCCACAAACACATTTGCTCTCCATGACCTCAGAGCATTCGTGATTAATCAAAAATGTATCTTGGATCTTGAGAACAAGCTACAACGAGGCACACACAAAAAAAGAACATGCTCTCGATCTCGCTTATCGACTCAAGAGGTATATTGAATTTAGAAATAGCAAATAGAATAAAATGATCAATATGTTCTCACTTGTCCATGGAAGAGCAAACTTTAGCCCTCAAGCAAAAGACATTGATCATGTAAATGTTTCTGAACTGCTTTCAAGCTAAAGAATGCCAAAGGTACGTGGCTTATTGGGGGTGGAGAAGGGGGCCAACCAAAAAGGAGCATTTGCTTTAACTTAAAAAAAATCTGTAGCTTGGAGACATAAAGTATGTTTGCAGTGTGCTATATGTTTAAAAACCTGTGTGTTCCACTTAAAACCTTTTTTGGTAACGTGTTGCCAAATGTTCTTAATAAAACATTATAAAAGAGACTTTAAAACTTAATGAAGGAACATTATTTGTGCAGAGCAAACTCCCTGCCTCAATTTAAATGAGACACAGTTATAACATATCCCCCATGTACTGTTTACAGTTTATAATTTATAATTTATGTCTCTTGGTTCAAACTCACTATTTTCTGCAGTCATCTGCTAAGTAATAAGATTAGCATGTGAATATTGTATGTAATATTCTGCTTCCCGACATGGTAGAATTTAGTATATTTTAATTTTTTTTTGTACTTTTCACTTTCTAATAACAATACTGAACTCTAATTAAAGCAATGGGAAATAGAAGTCATCTGCCCCACCCCTGGTAATACGAAAATGATTATTATTAAAAACATATCTACAATTGAAATTATTAAACCCCATTCTTGCCTGGTTACCCACTGGTTAGGTTACAGTTGTTCACGATCCTACGGCAGATCGTTCCACTAAAGAAAAACTGCTTGTCCTGGTCCCTGTTGGCATGGCAAACAAACTTTCATAGCATGTGCTCACTCTATAAAATGGTGGTACTAATTAGAAGAGATAAACTCATGCTGAGACATGATATGAATCGGCTTTATGTATCTACTAAGCTCACAGCAGTGCGAGATTTATACTGTTGTTGCTTTAAACTAACACTAAACAGAAAATTCAGCTTCTAAATCTGTACGATAAGCAAGCAAAAGTGATTGAGTTGAAAAAACAAAACCTCAGCCCCTCATTTTCGGTTTCACTTCTTAAAATGTTTCCTGTGCACTCAGAGGTTGCCCGGCATTTCTCTCCCATATGTTTACCTAACTTAAATTCTTCAAACATGAATTGCAAGTACCAGATAGCACAGCTGTATGTTTTGACATCCGTGGTGAAAATGAGCAGAAAATCTAACTGTTCCATATCAAGAAGTATTTTTACTAGTGCTAATGTGCCTTAAATACCTTGTTCCACAGATGAGTGGCCTGGCACCTGCTGCATGAGAAATAGCCAATTACTGTTCAGTGTCTCTAATTTTCTGATTCAATTAGCATGCTTCAGAGCTTTCCAGTTTAATTGCAAACTACTTCACAGTTAGCTCTCTGATTAATCATTGCCCATCTGCAAGCCATCGGAAAACTTAGTGGAACAAATTTGTGTACTTTGGAATGCTGGGAGCTTAGCAAATCAAACTTGTTTTGGTATATAAAGCTTTAATTTTGTTTGCCCTTTTCAGCTGCACTTGTAAGAAGCTCTGTACTGATTAAACAGGAAGTCCAGACAATAATATGCTACATTATGCATATAATTACTGTAAATACAACCGAGATTGTAGAAACATCATTTAAGGTTAGGCTCTAACATGAATGGAGAAAGAGGTCAAGAAAACACATTTGGAATCAATTTCTTTCCATTATGACCAAATGTAAGTATCAAGGAAAAAAAAAATCTGTGTGACACACAGTGATGTCATTACAGCACCTGTTCCCCCGAAGGCATTTTAAATTCTGGCTTTTCATGTATTCATAAAATCTTTCTTGTTATTTAATTAGTAAAGTACTAAGTTTTATAAGCTTTGTTGACAAAACATATATTAGGGATTTTAAAGCAAACTGGCACCACATTGTTTATGCTTCATTTTCCAAGCTTTCTTGCTGGTCCACTAAACGTATGAATGATAATGTCAGAAAACAAAACTGTTTTAATCGAGCTTTGGCTGGAGTTTAGATTATATCTTAACCCATAATCATGATTTCTTCATTTGTGAACAACGAAACATGCACTGCATATTTTGTTCACTCCTATGAAAACCACAGAGGGGCTTTTGCATTGTATGAGGAAGGAGGTTCTATAAAATTAGCTCCAAAGTCCTTTCCACTGCTCGGTTTCTGTTCACATTTTACAAAATCTGGAATTATTCTAATGTAATACATTTTACGGTATAATTTTTAAAAGCTTCTAAATACATCTACTATATAAAAGCTTCTCTTTTCAAGACTAAGTTGTAAACTCAGCAGGGCAGGGACCCGTATCTATCTTAGCACTGTATCTCCGGAGCCTCACGGAAGGCCTGCATATCCGTGATGCTCGATTACTATTTTGGATGAAGGAAATGGAAGCAGTACGGGCTCTGAATTTTCTATGTCATGTCACTGTGCCAGGTTGGGGACTGTGTTCTCCTTCTGTAACCTTGACAGGATGCAGTCATGTTATCTCATAAAGATGTTGACAAATATCATCATTCTATAAATACTTGGCTTCCAGAATAATACAGAGAGAAGAGAGCTTTGCTAATTATGATGTCTTGTAATGATGTGCTATTAACAACAAATAACAAAAATTAGAATTTTCCTGTCTTTTCTGAAGATCCTTCCCATGTTATGGAAATGTGTAAAAGCTGAAAGTTAAAACCCAACTGATAGCTCTAAAAATAACATTAACGTTGGAAAAATGGTCCCTGGAAATTGCACGATGAAAAAAGTTCACTTAAAAAAAATTTGCTGATAGAGATACTCAGTGTGGAGTGACTTTCTGACTCTCTTTAACAGTAGACACACGTGAGGCTGAGATTCCATGAGCACTCAAGTAGTTTCTATTCTGTCTCTGCTAAGGGCTGTGAAACTCAAGTGGGCTGACTTGAAGCTTCTCTGAACTTCAGGGGAGGCAGCCAATGTAAGAAATGCTGAGCAGGCATAATCTGATCACAGCTCAGGCAAGTGAGCAGGCTTGCTGCCACATTCTGCTGCCCACGAGCATGGAAGCACGGCTGGAATCCCCACTAAGATCAAATTACAAAATAATCAAGCTTTGTGGCCAGGCGGGCACGAGAGGCGATGCTGAGGTCATGACATAAATCAGAGACTAGCCTGGGCAAAACTGTGAGGTCAAAAATAACATTTTTTATTCCACACTTACAGCACGGTTCTCTATGGAAAACAAACTGTTAATGATGCTTACTTAGTCTTGTAATTCAGGAAAGGGCAAATGGCTCTCCCCACACAAGCTCCCACCAATTGAGCCTTATGTTTAGAGATAAGCAATTATGCCCCCAACATCAAAGAGAAACAATAAGCTGTCCAAAATGGAATGTAGCCAAGGAGAGACCCAACTGGGCCTTGCTCCCTGCCCCGGGGTTTTCAGTCCTACCTCTACTTCTTAACCACTGTGTAGCCGAATGTCTGTGTACATCAGAGAGTGATGATGGAACAACTGAGTGGATAATGAATGAAAATGATTGCAGAGTGCACTGAAAACGCTTAAAGGACCCAAATATGATTTGAGAGGGTGGCACATCTTGGGCCAAGAGAGTTATTTCCAGAAATTATCCCATTATGCAAAAAGAGCAGAATATTCTTTGGGAAGCTGGCTGATGTAGATAGTTCTAATAAGGCACCAAACCTCAGACAATGATATTCTATAGACAAGTGTTACGCTTGTATATGATTCCCAACCTGCTCTAGAAATTACATTCTAGTTCCTGAGAAGTTTCATCATGATTGCCTGTGTTGTACTGTATATAAAAGACATTGAAATTACAGAATATAGTTAGCCTTTCCATAGGATAAAAATATAAATGTCAGGGTGGAGATTTTTAAGAGGACAACTGCAGAATTCCTGGGGAACTACGGTGTGGTAAACTTTTGCAGTGGCAACCATAATCAAGGTGGGCAGAGGAACTATTTCGAAGACAACAGACAAACAAGCAAAAACCTAAACGCAGTGTAACCAAAGCTTTTTGGTAAACAATAGAAGCAGGCATACCAACAAATTGGTGGCAAACCATTTTGTGAGTACTTCCAAGAGGGGCCTCAGGGAAATACTTGTAGGTGGGTCAGTGTGAACTGAGGGCTATGTGTTAAGTTTTTCACTTGTCCCCCAGTGTACTGATGATTACATCAGTAATATCTTTCTTAGAGATGAAAAAAAAAAGTCTACCTATTTGCACACTACAAATTCAATGAGCGTTTTTAACTTTTAAAAGGAAAAGTATGTGACTACAGAGTTCACAAGAATTTTTAAAAAATGAAAATAAAGGCAAAACATAGTTGCTTTTAGATAGGAAATCTTACAAGAGATATGAAATTTAACATCTACTGTACTTTAAGCCTGTATCTTATTGATAATTTAAAATTATAATTAGTGTTCTTGGGACCGAATGCTACACAGAAAACTAAATATGCACATATGTATGAGATGTGAGATGCTGCTGCAGGAGAGAAATACCCTATTTTTAAAGCAAAAAAAAAAAAAAATCCTGCTGAAGTCTATCCTTTCATTTATATGTCTCATGTAAATTACACATAATTTTAAATCTTCAACATGTTGAAAATGGCCAGGTCTCATGGCACTTCTTTATTATCTTCCATTTTCACTTGGCCATGGCAATGAAGGCTTTCTAGAGATAATTAGGGATTGAAAATCATAAACTTTGAATTGAACCAAGAAATGACCACTAGAAAAAAATTAATTTTTATTTATACAATCTGGTAAAAAATATATACATATAATTTTTCTACTTTAAAGGCATTTTCTTATGCAGTAACACCACAAAAATAGCTTAAGTTTAAAATAGTGGATTTCCCATATGGTTAGTCCACAGCAAGATAAAGTTGTAAATGAGGGGACTATGTGAAGAAAACATAAAAAAGCCTTAAGGGCACATACAAAAAATGTGATATTGCATGATTTACATGCACAATTTTATTGCCCAAAATTCAAAGAAAAAGCTTAATATGTCGTAATTTAAACTGTATTTCACATCAAGTATTCCTGATTACGTATTTAACTCTAAGATGCATAACTCAATTTAGAGCATAATGTGGGAGAGGAGTTAGTAAGAATCTAACCTTTTGCATTTCTTGACTTTTTTGGGCTTGTGGTAATGCTGTATTTATAGAGATTCTACACTTTCAAATTTAAGTCTTGAAATGTCAGAAAAATCCCAAAGCTGAGATCTCACAGAAGGTGATTTTTAACAGTCCTTAAAAGTAAAGACTTTATGATCTTCTGACAACTGGAGCTTTCACATTTTAAGATTTAGAATTTTCAGTCCTAATATTACATAAGCACACACACTGGTATGCTTTTAAAGATTCCATCATCTTTGATAAACCTGGAAAGAAGCGGAAAATAAGAAAATAGAAAAGTTGTGAAGTTCAGTAACATTATAGAAGTACAGATATAGAGCAGCAAAAGACTTGACTTTAAAAGTCTTCATATTTAAACGTGGTCCCCTGTAAGACATATCTTCAATGTAAAAGAGATCACAACATCCAGTTAATATTTGATTATTTACAGTAATAAAACATGTAGATCTCCCAGTATTTTGGAGCTGGAACTTGGATGAGAAAATAGAAGCCAAGAGAGGCTAAGTGACTTGACCAAGATCCCACTGCAAGTTAGTTTTAGACTTATGTCTAGAATATGTCAGGTCTCTTGTCTCCAAGTTTCTTCACCACTCTCTCATGGCTAAAATTTTATACATTATTCTTGGAATTCATTTATTTTCAATGTAATCAGTGTGACTACGGGCAAGTCACAAACTCTATAGTTTTTTCATTACTTTCAACTCAACAAATATGTTTCTACCACCTACCTGAGCCAGATGTAGAGATTACAAAGCTGACATGACATGGGTTAATCCCATTTTATGGTTTAGTGAAGGAGAGAGAACTGGTAAAGGAATATCATTAGAGGTATCATTAATTTGACTAGAACGTCTTTGAAGTCCAGGGTGCCGTTTAGTTTCTGATCAGCAAGATTAAGAAAGGGTCTGAACTACATAAAGTCTAAGCCCCTTTCTGAAAAAATCTGAATTTCACTTTCCCCTCTATTCTAATTTCTTTGATGGACTTTTTGATAAGTAATTGATAAGACCAAAGTTTCTAAATATTGAAAGTGATTTCAATGGAATACAGAAATATGTCTATGAATGTGCAACAAACAAAGCCTTTTATGTGCAAATAAGTTTGTGAAATTTTGGGTTTCTTTGGTATAGGCCTTTAATGTGTAAATGTTCATTGTAACTCCAAGAGGAAATTTTAATATGCAGTGTTTCCCTTTTTTTCATTAAGAAAAAAACTCCCCCAAAGGACCTTCCATTACTATCTTTCTACCTCAGGATTAGTTTTCTAAGAAGCCTAAGTTTGGGTAACTCGAGCCCCAGTATTCTCTCAACTGGTCTCCATCAACATATCCTACACATGGGCTGGCTAGTTAATCCTCATATAATGTTGCTGTCATTGTATTTCCCTGTTCAAAAACTTCCAGTGATTCTTTGCGGCCTGTAAACTGAAGTTCCTCCTCCTTAGGTTCTCTAGACACTGCTGGCACATTTCTCTTCAACTTTCTCTCTCACAATTTCCTTCAACAGACTCCAGCCAAACTGTCACTGAAATTACCAAGCTCTTCCTGTCTGGGCTCCCACTACTTTTCTCTGTTGAGCTAGCTTCCACCTTTCCATCACATTACTTACTGATGACTTCTCTGATAAAATCAGTTTAGACTCTGTCTTCTCAATAAATGAACAGAGTATGCAACCTCTGACCTCGTTATCTAACCACTTTTCCCCAAATTGTTATGATCTTCTCTTTTTATTTGCATTTCTCTTTTATGTGTACATTTTATACCTCTTTTGGCTACACTGTGTAAGCTCACTGAGGCCAGGCACGGGCTTTTGCTTGCCAGAATTTAGCACGTTCTCTTATACCTAACATCATTTCAAAGGATGGGAATGGTGAGACTATTAGTGAGAAAGTAAAAATCAGAGAAAAGAGAAGGACCTAAACCAGGAGCCGAAATGTTCATTTACAAACTAAATGCATAATGGTTTAGAAATACATCAACCAAATTTCCCAAACATCAAATGGTGACGGCTCAGGCAAGAGTTTTCAACCTTGACTGTTGCCATATCCTAAATGTATAATACAACTGAAATATTTATTTAAAACTGAAACTCTATTTAATGTTTTCTTAATTTAAATATTCTTGAAGAGCTTCAATTTATTACACATAAAAGAATACTTTTAGTTCCAAAAGAGATTTCCACTCCAATGAAGAAATTTTCAATAAAGAGGGTGATCCTTCTTATTTGTAAGTATTAAACAAATACTTTAAAAGGTCATCTATTATAATTAATAAATTGATTTGATGAAACTGCCAAATACTTAACAGTCTCTGTAGTGTAACTTTAGACTGCAGTGTAACTTATTTTTTTTTTTAACATTCTTCACAATTGATTTGGTATTGCCCATTAAAAAAATGAGTGTTGCTCAGTAATACTGGCACTGCAATTGTAAATTATTCTGAAATTTGGGTAATATTTAACTTCAAGTGACACAAGCTCTTAGTGAAAGAAAAGTTCTAATTTTTAGATATAAAAAATTGCCTCTTTTAGCAACTGAAAAAAACAGCTTCTGAAAAAGTTTTGATTAAGCAAAAAAAGTTTTTTAAAAGTAAAATATCCATTTTTAACCACAGATGAAAATGAACTCCTTTTAAAGTACAGAAATAACACTGCCCTTCCTGAATATCTGAATATGCAGTATTTCTCTTTTACGCATTGTATTATATTCAATAGTTTGGCAGTTCTTATAAATGTGATTAACTATGTCCATTACTTGAGTTAGCATGTGTATACTTTCTTCTCTTTTTTAACCCTTTATAGAGGAGGTGGAAGGTACGAGCCATGACAGCAATGACCCTGTTGGTCTCTTCACCACTGTACCCCAGGGCCTAGGACTGTACTGCGTACATCATGGATACTCAATAAATACTTGCTAAATAAATGAATTGCTAGAATATATGCTCCATGAGGAGAAGGAACATACTTGATAGTTTCATTAATTACAAATGTGGCCCTCTGGATTCAGAGTTGTAGTGTCTGAATTCTGGCTGCACCATGCCATAGCTGCGAGACCTCTTCAGACCTGTTTCTTCACCTGCTAAATGGAGCAGAACAGAAATAGGATCTGCCTCGTACAGTGATTGTGGTGACTCATCCACAAAAATACTTGCACACAGGGAACCGCCCCATATGTGCTGGCCACTATATCATCAGCAACAGCATCGTTATCTTCTCCATTTGTCTCATTTGCCACTTACCTCCTGTTCCAAGCACATAGCATATGCTCAGTAAATATTTGTTAAGTGAAGAAATGAATCAATGAAGTGCATCTGTATCTGTGTACAAATAGGTCTGATTACCCTCAGTAGACTTCTAGCCAAGATTTAGACAAACAGCAATTTTTAAAAAAGACTCAAAAACTAGTGTGACTGAATTACTCTTATCTGACCTGCTATTTGGCGATCTAGCTACAAAGTCCTGGTTACTCTCTAGTTCTTGGGCAACAGGTGTTCTTTCTATTTCCTTTTTGAACTTGTGGTACTGCCTAGCACAGAGGTTTGTATCATTTCTACTAAAAAGAAAAAAAATCATATTTAGCAATCAAGTCACATAAGGTAAAATCTGAAAACAAATGAAGAGACATTATAGAATGGGTAAATGTTAGAATTCTCATAATATTTAACTACATTATCTTAACAAATCCAGTTTGCAGCATTTATATTTCTTGCAATGTTGCTATACATTGAAGTGTCATAGTGAGAATCATTACTTCTACACTTTCTAACTTAAAACTGCAGTAAAAATTATGTAAATAGCAACTAAAGAGTTATATTTCTGTGAACTGCCTTACTGGGAGTGGACAACAAAAGTCAGTCTCAGGTTGTATTGCTTTGAAGGAATTATTTTAGATCTTATATTCATAATATTTTTCATCAGAAATGTTCTCTATTAAATAATACTGGTAAGTTTCCTAATTTATTTTGAGCTTTACTATGGAAAGATGCTCTCAGATTAGAGTAGCATTGTTATAGTAAAGGTTTATATTAGTTCCTTCTAATTTATAAAAAATGAACATGAACTTCAGCAGCAAAGAGTTAATCATTTTTTATTAAAACAAAATAAATAGTGAATAATCATTTTAACTGGGTGAAGAAAAGAAGGAATGAAGACAGACAAGAGTTAATCTTAAATTCCTCTTTTTACTTGTGCACATTCTTTGGGCAATTATTTTGTTTCCACTGTAGTTTCCAAAATGAAAATAAACTGTAAAAAACTCATAAAATATCCATAAACCCTGGTCCTCTGCATCACACCATCTCCCACAAATGTACTGAAAAAAGAACTGCAGGTCCTAAAAGCTGAAATTAGTGATTCTCGAAGGTTCGCTTGCACACTGCAGACTAAACTAGGGGTACTTGTTGAAAATGCACATTCCTGGGCCACACCCAGGCTTTACTTCTGACGTCTTGGAGTGTGTGGCTCAGAGTCAAATGAGAAAAATGTGTCAAGGTAGAGGACAGAAAACTAACCCGGATTTGTTCTGTCTAAAATCTAAGAACTTTCTTCTAGTTTCTTCTTTCCTTCTTTACCTATTTTTACTTTCCCCAGGCTTGAATATGGGGGCTCTAACTGTTTCTCAGATGCATTTCCAACCCTCTTGGAGATTCCAGAAGCAAGCTTAAGTTGTAGCTGCCTGATCATTTTTATACAGACTGGACCTGGGTTGCTGAAATTCCAACCTTAAATTTGAAAGGACTACTAAACAAACATCAGTTTAAAAACATATATAACTCATCTCCCTCAAATATTATAATTGCTATAATGAATTGACTACCAATATGTGTTAGGCACTGAGTTAATTAAGTGCTTTATGTACATTATCAGTTTCTTTGACACATAGGCACCCACCCTGACCCCAACACGAATGCCTCACCGGAAGCAAGAAGGGTGGATAGTTCTGATTCTGCTTTTGCTACTGATTTCTAATAAACTCAGACTTATTCTTTAGCCACTGGGGATGAGTCTCTTAATGAAAAATGAAGGCTGCCAAAGGTGTTGGTGAGAGAAGACTCAGATGTTCAAAGGATGCTTCTCTTTACTCAAGACCAACTGTAATCTTAGGAGACTCTAATTTCCACATAGATAATCTATTTAGTGCTCTGACTTCTCCATTTCTTGGTCTTCAACGACCTCCTCCTCCACTCCACTCCACTCCCCATTCTTGATGTTTACCTCTGGTCACTGCATCACTCTTCTGAAATAATAAATTTAGACACTCCGCCAATTTGACTATAACCGCCTATCCTATTAACAATCTTACTCAAATAATCACATTTTCCAACCTTAAAAAAAATCATATAAAACTTTTAGTCCATTCACTCTCCTTTTTCCCTACTAGACTTTTTCTGTTTTCACTTCCCTCCTTAACTGTTTATTAAGCCTATGGTTCAGAATTTCGATGTTTTCCTAAATGGCCTCGCCTCCTTGTCCACTAAGCGCACTTGCCTAGAAAATCCCATGGTTGCATGAACCCAGCTGACTGGCTTCCCTGGATAACAGGTTGTTGCCCCTATAAACAAATCACCATCAACCATAACTGGGTCCTCAGTACTGCTCAGCTAATGTACTGTCATCTTAGATAATTCTCTAAATGTTATAATGTAAAGGCTTAAAAAGTCATAAAGGCACTAAAGGAAAAGAAATAGAATTTGTGTATAATTGTAGGATGGGACTTAAGGCAAGACAATAATGCCAGGAACTACATGAAAACTTCGCTAAAGCCATTGTAATGAAATACATGGATGCCCAATACATTACATTTCTCAGCCTTCTTTGCAGTCAGGTGTGGCCATTTGACTACATTCTTCACAATGTAATGAGTGTGGGATTTATTTGTGTCATTTCTGGCCAGTGCCTTACAGAAGTAGGTATGACTCCTCCCTGTTCTTATCCTCCCTTCCTGGGATCTAGAACACTGATGAACCTGCATCCCAGCTGTGACCAGGCAGATGACAATTCTGCCTAGGTGATGGTCAAGAACCAAGACAGAAGGAACCTGATCCCTGAATCTGGCTGTGTGGGGCAGTGCCATCCACTTATCTGGAATGCCCACCTTGGACTATTACGTGTGAGAGAAATAAATGTCTATATTCTCTATGTATCTGCGGTCTTTTTTTTTTTTTTTAAGAGCAGCTTAGCTTTACCTTAACTAATATAGGCAGTTTTCTTCTTTTGGCTGGTTTGTCCTTTAAGAGCAGAAACTGGCTTATGCTTCTTTGTGTCTCCTGTGACAAGCACATAGCACTTAAGTTAATGTTAGCTGAATAAATCTTGAAGATAAAATGGTACCTTGCCTATGCTGACTCTTGTGGAAGAACCAGAGGCAAAGAGATAAGAAGAAACAATACAATATGAGAAATATTTCATATGTTACCATATCTGGACACCTTTGAAAACTTTTTGGTCTAGTGATAAAGGGTCTGAGAATGCTTAAAGACATGGAACTAGGAAAAGAGATCTAGAACTTCTCCAAAGGAAGGGAGTAAATGGGGATCATCAACTTCACCAGCAGCAGAAACATCATTCAGTAATACCTTACATAGGGGATACTGGTCTATTTCCCCCCTGGTAATGCTGCTTTATTGTTTTACTGTGTATGATAGCTAGTCCCCAAAGACAGGTACTTCCTCTCCTCCACCCAACTCATTCCCACCATGCACCATGCTTCACGACATGAATGCCTTTGTATAGGCTCCTCCTCTCGAATTTGGGCTGGCCTCATAGCTTTCTATTTGAATACAGAATATGGTGGAAGTGATGCTATCTGACTCTTGAGGCTAGGTCATAAGCCTTGGAGCTGTCTGAGGCTTTTGGAGTACTTACTTGCTCTTTGAATGTTCCTTCTTGGAACCTAGAACATGCTGGAGGAAGCCCAACATACATGGAAAGGTCATGTGTGGTGCTCCAGTAGACAGCCCCAGCTGAATTCCCAGCCAGTCTAGCATCACCTGGCAGCCTTGTGCATGAGTCACTTTGGACGACCTTTCAGATGACTCCAGCCCCAACCAGAATTTGACTATAACCATCTGAGAGATCCCTGGCAAGAACATCCCAGCTGAGCTCAGTCAACCTATGGAACTATGAAAGATGATAACAGGTTGTTGTTTTAGGCCGCTATGTTTTTGGCCTCTATGTTTGTTATGCACAAACACATCATTAGAACACTAAAACTGATATAAACCCAAGCCTTGGGGGAAGGGTGTTGTAGCTCAGTGGCAGAGCGCATGCCCAGCATGCACGAGGTCCTGGGTTCAATCCCCAGTACTGCCATTAAAAACACACACATACAACAAAAAAACAAATGAACAAACCAAACCAAGCCTTTGCATAATGTTTTGAAGGCTTTTTGAGCATTCCTTGGAAGTGGTTTGGGCTATTAAAGAACACTGCTTCCCCAAAGCCAATGTAACAGCCTTACTTTTTTCTTGACTTAATGCTTTTTTTTTTTCTCTTAAGTTTCAAAATCATCATAAAAAACAATAGATGTTTGAGAAGGCTATTCAAAACCCTATTCTTCTTTCAATGTGCTTATTTCTGCAGGGGATATAAAACTACGTGTAAAAAACAAATAGACTAAATTATGCTTAACTTCCTAAGAAAGACAAGTTGGAGTGGAACACGCAGTCAAAAAGTAAGTACAAACATATCAGAATGGTATTTTGTAGTGATGCACAGACTGCGATTTGCAGCATTCATTACTAAATGGACATAGTTGGAATGTAGTCATTGTGGTATCCAGTCAGAAGGCATTGCCAGGACCTGGTCTGGTATCTACCCTATACATTCCCCAACAAAATCAGATTCTCTCCATTTAACCATCTCTCAATCTGTGCCACCTCCTCCCAACTACAGCTCTGGGATAACTTTGTTCTGCAAAATCAATCATTTGCTTCCAGAGGAAAGTATTCTAAAGGCTTGGTAATCTTAGAAAAGGGCAAGATCGTTTGAATCCCCGAAATAACTTAACAATCTGTAATGTTTGAATGCAAGGAGTTTAATTTCAAGTCTCAATTTCTATGCCTTCTTCTTATCAACCCCTCTAACATCCAGTGTCTTAAAGCTGTTTTTGGTCTATCACTGCAGTATCCTGACTTGCAGGCATTCCTGTGCATGAAATCTTTCCTGAACCTCCATTAAAACTTCCTTGTGCTCCATTCTTACAGCGATTTCACTAAATAGCTGACTGAAGAAAAAACTCAAGATGACACTCATGGCCAAGTCACATGGATTCTATTTCTGAAAGTCTGTGGATTCTAACCCCTCTCTTCATCTCCACTCTCATTATGGGCATTTAGGCTTTATTACCTTTCGCAGGGACTACAAAAATGGCCTTTAAACTGCATTTTCCCCTATCTTTAGACTTTCCTTCTCAATATATTTCACTCATAGCTGCTAGATCAATCTTTCTGAAGCAGAGCTTTGATAGTTCATGTCCTCACTTAAAAACCTTTGCTCTTCAGGGCTTAAAGAAAAAAATATATACCTTCCCCTCATTAGTCTATCATTTAATGTCCTCTGTCATCTCATTCCCACTTAATTTATAACTTTATCTTCCACTGACTCTCATGATGTGTCTACCAAACTCTCTTCTTGCTACTGTCAATGCTTGTGTGACATATTCTATACTCCTAAGTCCTTGCTCATGTTGACAGGCCTAGTTGAAGTATTCTTCCCTTCTATGAATCTTCAAATCCTCCCTGTCTTTCCAGGTTCAGCTTAATGGACCTCTCCACCCAATGCCCGAATGTCTTGTTGGATCTTTTAATTAGACAAAATCACCCCTTCTTCCAGATTTCTCTATTATTTAAATCAACATCTCCCTTGTGATCCTTATCCCTTTCTCCTTGGATTATTAAGTTTATGAATTTTTATCTCCTTCCTACTGTCCTTTATTCTACTAAGAGCAGAATATTCTGCCTATGCAGTAAATGCTTAATAATCACTGTTGCATGGGTGGGGGTGTTATTATTTCAATATGTTACTCATTCTAGATAATATTTAAATTTACCACTGGTCAGAAAGAGACTAATATGGGGGTGCAGTGGTGAGAAAAAGGAGAGATTTTGTTTTGGTGGGAAAATATGAATCAGAAATACTGCAATGCCTGCAACTGCACACAGCTCTCCTCTATGTTACTTTCTCATTTAAGAAGACAAGTTTGGCTAGATCTTCCTGTCACGTTGAGAAAAAGGATACTCCATATCTCCATGTTCACATTTATTTAGTTCTTATTCATCTTTACACTTGTTCTCTTCTCAAAACATAGTAAGAGAAAGCACCACCTCATCTGTCCTCGTGACCACTGGGCCTCTCATTTATATGCTTTTCTCTTGGGTTTTGATACTTTGTGTATCTCTCCCCTTTGCAAACACTTGGGAGTTACCTTGTTTTGGTACGTAGCACCTCTCTCTCTTGCCCATTCGAGTAGCCAATCACTTACTTTCTTTAAATCTTTTGTTTAAAACTTCCCATCTTATTAACAGATGCTTACTTATATCATTTTATGACACTATTATTTAAGTAGGTAAATAATCCTACAAACAGCAAGCTGAATGAAAATCTCACCTCATGTATGATATGGAGCTTTTATATTCTTTAATAAGTGTCGCACATACAATTTCTTTCTACTAGCTATATAATTTTCTTGTTCAATTTTGTGTTTGTGTGATACCTTCATAATGAATTCAAACAATCACCTTAGTGAAAGTTTAATCTTAATGAAAAAAATTTTAAACCAAAATAATGCAGGGAATTTACAGATCACATTGTTTCTTACCACTTCAGCAAGGCACATTTTCCCTAATAACATTGGTACAAGGTAGCATTTTATGCTGTTTTATGTAAAAGTTTTGAGGGGGAAGTAAAATCCCTACTAAGTTGGTAGAATGAAACATATCTTAATACAGGTATTTTAATTTCTCTTAATTAAGACCTTGCAGAGAGTCTGCATTCATGTTCTATGGGAAGTTCATATCCACATATTTAAGGAAGCAGTTTGCTTCTTTTTAAAATGGTTTAACCATTTAAAAAAATGCCTCTAAGACGAGGATCCCATATTACTTTAGAGACATAATCTCATACATATAATATTTTATACAGTAACTTGCAATACATTCCTCAGAGTGAGCCTTGGAGGACTATCTTGGTAAGGATGATTTTCAGAATTTGGAGACTGGGTTCAAGGGCTCAGGGAGGTGAAGTGTGTGTGTTCAGCACAGTCATAAACTATACATGACTGATCTCAAGTTGGATCCCAGGTTTCCTGTTTCTAATTCTTTTTGATTATCCTTTAACAGTAATTTTGCTTTCATGTATTTCTACACTGGCAGCCCCAATACACTCAATTTATTAATTAATTCAAAAGATATTTTTAACGTGCCTGCCTGATTTGTGCCAGGCTCTCTTCCAGATGTTTCTGAGAAAAACTAACAAAGTTCACATTCCAGTGAGGCAGGCTGGAGAGGCCAATAACAAATCATAAACATAACAAATCACCCAAATACACAGGGGGTTGGACTGCCGTAATGTTACAGAAAAACAAAACAACGCAGAGAAGAGGCAGAGATGTGATTTTAAATAAAGTAGTCAGGATAGAAATTATTCAGAAGGTGATGTTTGAACAAAGACCTGAAAGAGATGAGGAGGTGACCCTGGTGGATATTTAAGGGTAGAACATTCCAGGCAGAGGCCAGTGCAAAGAAGCCGCAATCAATCATTCTCTGCATGTCAGTCTCTGATGAAAACAGGAAACTAATGTAGTCAGAACAAAACTCTATAGATGAATACTCCAATATTTGTGATACTTTTTTTTATCATATTCTATTTAACACTGATCTAATAATTATTTATAGAGTATAAAGTGTATGCAAGGCATTGAAGGAATAATGATAAAAAGACAGACACAGTTTTTGTCCTCAGGAAGCTTACAGTTTAATGGATGTGGGAGAGACATGTAAATAGATACTATATAGTAATACGCACTATGGTAGGGGGTGCCTTGGGGGCAGAGAATAGAAACACGTCACCTAGATTACAGAAGATGCGATTTTAGAGAGAAAACTACTAGAGATTAAGGTCTTTCATTTCTGCTTCCAACAGCATAGACATTAGATTGTACATAGAATCAAGAAATAAGCGCTTCACATGTGTTTAATCCTCACAACGCCATATGAGGTCAATCCCATTATTACTATCATTTTCTAAGTGAAGGAATGAGAGCACTGAGCAGTAAGGCAACCTGTCTAAGGTGACGGAGATAGAAAGTGTCAGAGCAAGGATATGAACTCAGGCGGTATGGCTCCAGAGTTTGTGCTCTGAACCACTGTCTTACATACTCGTTGAGCAGCAAGCTTGTGCAATAATTTGTTAATGAATAAAGACCTCCAGGTATGTCCTAGCTGCTTGGAGGTAAGGCTTGGTATGGACTATCTGAATACCTTGATTCTAGAATGACTTTTTTTATCAGCGTGATCTAGAATGTAGGAAGTCTGTTTTGTTTAAAAATTAAAATCCAGTCATTGTGTTCATACTATATTATGAACTTCTGACACTGGTATTCACTAGTCCATTAATACAAAAGTCTGCATTAGGAGCAGCTCTTTGGAATCCTCTCTCCCTTGTCTTCTGACATTCTCAATAAATAGAGAACGACATCTTTAAATCTTAGTGTGGTCTATTGAGTGCAACAGATTTTGTCCGATGTCCAGGGTCCATAAATCAATTAAAAAAAATCTGTCCTCTAGAGCCTCAGCCCTGCTCTCAGATACTGCCTTCACTGAGAGAAGCTGGCTTGGCTCTTGCCTAGAGTTGGTAAAAACATTAGAGATGTTCTAGACCAAATCACAAATTACATGACTTCTTCCAGGCTCCCAGAAAGTTGCCAGATGGTAACTGTCCTGAGTAGAAATCGCATTACTGACCTAGCTAAAACACCCAGATAGCTCTGAGCAGAGGCACATGTGGATGTGGGATTGTGCTGTGTAGCCTTGTAGAACTGCATATTTGCTCTGCTGAATTTCTAAGACCTGATTATTTCCCATTTTCATCTTGCCCAGCTCCTTGACTAGTTAGACAACTGGAAATTCTAACTGGGGATTGTACAAATCCTACCTGTCGAGGAAACAACATCCTCTAACAATAAGAAACACAAATTTTGGTTGGAATTCTTAGACAGACATAAACAACAGGAAAAGCAAATGTATGTGAAAATGTGGAAACGGCAGGCAAGGGAATTAGAATCCTATCACTTTTAAGGCCACGGATACTTTTCTATAATATCTGTAAGAGAAAGCCATTGAATGATTTAACAAAAACTGTATGGATATTTATAGAGCTTACATTTAAACATCTTTACTGTACAACCTGGTTGTTTTCAGGAATGTACGTAACACTAGATAACAGTGAAGCTTCATGTCTCATAAATCATTCTGAGGATGGATCCATCAAAATGGAATGTCCTAACAGCTTACCTGATGGGGGAGATACAGAATATTTGGAAACAGTCACATTAAGGTATACACTTGAAAAAGAACAGGAATAAAAAATATTTTTTTCAGCTGAATTTGAGAGTAATGCTAGTAATAATGAAAAAACATAAAAAGAAGTCAATAGGATGAAAGAAATTTGCCAAAAATAGTGATTAAACAGTACTATTATATGAGTGTTAACGTCTCATGTAGTGAAAAGAATCATGATCAATTCTCTATTTATAAAGAGAGCTCAACTTACTATCAAAGAAAAATATTGACCAGACTTACAAAGACGGGCAAAATTCAACAGTTGTGATGACTAATTTTTAGTTTAGCTTTTAATTCCATATTCCTCTTAAAGAAAATAAATGTTTCCATAATATAAAAATAACACAATTTTAAAAATTAAGTGAATAGAAATATATAACAAAATATATAACTGCTTCTAAGTACTATTATACTGGTCTGAACGTATCTTGAAACATTAAAAAAAGTTCTCTCCCTCTCAAACACTAGACTGCCTTTGAGAGATAAAGAGTTCATAAATTTATAATAGTAACCAAATGAAAACAGAGTAAACTTTCTACATGAAAATATGGCTCTCCTAAGGAAAGGCTAAAATACAAGGGAAATGTAATGTGCATTAGATTCATATTGTGGGGAGTATGTTTGTAACTAATCTAATGCTTGCATACATTATTCCAATGCTTTGAGAACACAGTAACAATTGTAATCTCACTCTGAATCAAAATAACAGAATCTGTCATTTGACATGTTGGAGTGTCTGCACTTTACATTATTGTTCATAGAATAATTGTATGCTTCTTCTTACTTTTATTTTGTAGCAGTTTATCTCTTAAAAAATGCTACTCAAACTATCATCATCAGAAATCTCAAAGTCAAAAATCAGTCACTATATTTCAGTAGACTTTTTCAACATGCACATACACATGCTTATGCATATCTATTCTGATAAAATGTGACTCTTACATGTCTAGTATGTTATTTCATCACAATTTGCATTGTTATAATAGGTTATTGATTGAGTTCCAGTTTAAGGGACTAAGGTAGTATTCGGTAATGACTGAGTGTTACAAGTTTATTGCAAGTGCCCAAGGTTCACTCACCCCAAGCAATTTGGTCAATAACCAATTTTTATACTTCTATCTCCTTTGAAATTCCAAACCAATAATCCCTGTGTGTGTGTTTTTTTTTAATTATTTCAGTATCAGACTAACATTTCCCATGGAAATCAATATGGGTGCGATCTATTAGCCAAAAATCTGCAGTACTGCAATGCAAACATATTAAAAATATTGATCTTGCAAAGCTACTGATGTTTTGATTGACTTTAATGTTTGTAAGCAGCAATAACAGAATTTCAATGACTGAAACAAACTTTTGATTAAAATTATAGATTTTCTTGGAGGAGGTTTGCTATTTTACTGGTTTAAAGCATATCACATGGCTTTCTAGCCTGACATAAATGACTGCAGTGGGATATACTTATCCAATTCCTTATTTGTAAATATTTTAGTCTTTCATGGCTTACACATCTTAAATCTACTCTGAACTGCTCTGACATTTCAATTCCACTTCTTATTATATCACATAGTATGGCAGAATTTTCAGACTGAGAATGGCAGGAATTGAGAGCTCTAATCCTTATTTTACTATTATGCAACCTTTGGGAAGGCATTTAACTTCAGTTTAAATTCCCCAAATGTAAAATAGAATTAAGCTTGGAAATCAATGGACATTCTTACTACATTTTGAGATCAATGGACAACAAAGACCATAACATACACACAAAAGATTGTGTGACCCAAAGATATGTTGCTTAAAAGAAAGCACCAAATTGTGCAGCTGTTTAGCGACCACCTAGCAAGGCTCTCATTTATGTATGAAAAGACTGAGCTGAGCTCCCCAAAGTTTCACAGACAACCCAAGTAGCTTGTCAGAGGCCTTTCTTGACAACCCTGTCTAAATATGCCACTGTGCCCCCACCAGGCATTCTCTCACCCTTTAACTTACTTACTTTTTAATCCTAACACCACTATGGCTTTTATATATATATACACACACACATATATATATAATTTGTCTATTTATTATCTATTTTCTCTTTTGAAATTTAAGCTCTATGCAATAGGAATTTTGTTTGTCCTCTCACTGCCAAATCCCTGACATCTAGGCTAGTGTCTGATATATAGGAGGAGGATATATAGAATAAAAAATATAAATATTTTTTGAATGAATGAAGGAAAGAAGGAGCCTGAACTGCTGATGGAAGGGAGCTGGGTTGAGTAGGGGTAAAGAGCAGGGAAGGACTTGATCCTCTTACTTCTCAGTAAGGCGCTGTTCCAAGGCTTCCTTCTCAGTATGTTCCTTTCCTTTCTCAGGATTTCTAGGTGTAAGTATCCAAGGGGATTTGGACTCATATCGATTGTACACATTTTTGTCAGAGTTTAAGAGTATTTTCTAGTTTATTTTAACCATTTCATCATTCAATTATAAATCCTTCCCCCTGGATTTTTTCTCCATGTCTTTGCTCTACCTTCCACCATGTTAAAATGGTAATAAATTCTCTAAGTTTTACTTGTGTCATTTCACTGGAATAAAGGAAAACATCAATAATATAAGCAAAACATAGAAATTAAAAATTATCCACTTATCAGTTGTTTATTTCATTTCTACTCTAATCACTCCTATATAGTCCTTCAGTGGAAGCACCAAAAAATAGCTTGCAAATGTGCAGGGACTTCAGCCTCCTCAGAAATTCTATTAGCTTTCTCCCAAATTACCCTAAATACATACACAATGTACTTGTAAGCTCGAAAACAAATCCCACCGGCCCTCTTCCACCAGGCTGCTGCCACCATAAACCTTCGGGAACCACCTCTGGTGCTGCTGCTCCCTGGTTGGTGTTAAGGGAAGCAGCGGTTCAGAACAGCTAGATCTGGGTTAGAATCCCAACTCTTGTCTTTATAGACTATGGAACCTCAGCTTGCTCATCTGGAGCAAGATCACAACGCTCCCTGCAGAGACGCACCGGGAGGGGCAGAGGCGGGGCAGTAAAGCGAAAGGCGCGCAGCCGGTGCGGGAACACGGCTGGCTCCCTTCTCCTCCTTACTCAGGAGAAAAACAAAAACAAAAACAATAACCGAACAATGCTTCCTGTTTATTGGTCCTATTTTTTCCCCTTAAGATTCTCTTCTGTGAATAGACTCAGAGAAGTGGAATCTGTTCATAATGACAGAGCAGAAACTGAAACTGAAAAAAGGGGTTTAGATATTCATGTGAGATCACATGTGGTTCTGGGGAATCACTGAGGCAGATGGAAGGTAAAACTATTTGAAAGACAGGAATGATTTGATCAAATAGACTGGAGAAGATACTCCAGAGGCGAGAGAGGAATCAGAGACGTCGGGGTAGAAGGCGAGGCTGCGTTCTGGCGGGACAGCAGCACTACTCTTCCCCTGTTCCATCTGTAAGTGATCGGCTGCCCCCAGTGCCTGAACATTCCCACCCTCCTTAATCCATTCCGAGAAACCACCTTCAACTTCATAAGCACCCACTCTTGATCTACCCTTGAAAACAGCTCTCTGCCTGCAGCTCCACTAGGCCTTCCGCTGAAATCCCCGAGGTCTAGCCGTTACTCTCGGGTTCCAAAGCAGGTGAGCTTTGAAAGGGATCCTAAGGTCTAGAAGCAGTAAGCTGAGCTAGTCTTCCATTTTCAGTGGCGTCTTACTGTAGCAATGCCCACAAAATAAGGAAGGTGAAGGGCACCTGCTAGGGGACACGCATACAACTGAAGATTAACAAAATATTAAAGAGAATGATGAGTTTTCTCAAAGGTCTATTTCTATTTCTAAAAACGGGAAGGACTAGAAGTATGAGATGATGAGAAAAGACAGTCTGCAAAAGAGAGAACATGGTTCTATTATTTCTGCCCAAGTGAGCAGCGGGACTTGCAGTGGGCTGACAAACTCAGCATCACTGATTCTTTGTCATGCCCCTAGCACTGGCCTTACTTCGACTCTGCAGTTGAAAGCCTGACTGAAAATATACTCATAACTTAATCACACACCATCCCATGTGGCACGGCACCACAAGAAATGTGTCCCTTTTTCTCTCCAAGTCATTGTTAGAACCAGCAGATCTTCACTTTGGGGGGACCCTATACCCCTTTGGGAATACAATAAAAGCTATAATTCTCTCTCTGTAACTCCAATTCAACCCAGAATTGTAAAGGGTTTAAGGAACTCCCTGCAGCTCTCCATGCATCCCCAGGGCTGAGGGTACTTAAGGGTGATCCTTCTGAGTCAGAAGATATCCAGATGCCCTCCCTCCTCACAGCACTGCAGGTACATAATATGATGATATCTGCTTATGGGTGAAGGAGGGAAGGAGGGGAGAGAGGCAAGTTTTAAATGGAAAGTGTTATTTTTTCTTCAAGTTAGAAAGTATTCAGATGAAGGAAAAAGACCATTCAAATGCCAGGACTTGGATGCATGCAACATAAGTTGAATGCATGCAAGTTGGAGACTTGGCTTAACTCCAAGTACAAAATACTTCAGCTCCATGGGGGAAGCTAACCATAGGCCAAAACCTCAAAGCATATATGTAAAGCATTTAGTATTTTTAAAGGTCCAATATTTTAATTTCTCAAGAAAGTCTCAAACTTCTCAGAAATTTAAATAATGCAAACATTTTAAATATAGAGGGCTAGCAGTTGTTGAGAAATATTTTGGCATGGATTCTAATGGAGATTTGTTGATCTTTTTTCAGGGACACACTAGAAAATTTAAAACAGTGAGCACTTGGAAGACACCACCCTAATTTATAACTATTTTAAGGCACATCAGATTAGGGTCTGAAACTTCCAGATGTTATGCTTCTAAATTGTAGGGTAAAGCATTTGTCCTCTTAACTGAAGATAAAAATTAGGAAAAAAATATATTTCAAAGGCTCAAACTCTAGTAGCCCTCCCCCCACCCACATATTATTCTTCACTTAAGCAACTACTGGTCAGAGAACATAGAACAAAAGCCCTCCAGTGAGAAACTCAATGAAGCTGGCAGAGAAATGCTTAGTAAAGAAAAAAGAGAGACTTGAACTCAAATAACTTTGTAATTGAGATTACTGCTAAACTTTTGAGGGGCTCAGAAGTTTTCAATTAATAGGGTCCTCTTCCTACAAACTGGCTTTAAAACTTTATATTAAAAATGTGACCAGAAAAACAGTTTGGTGATTCCTCAAAAAGTTAAACAGAATTACTTTCTGAGGCAAGAATTTGACTGACTCCTAGGTATATAACCAAGAGAATTGAACACAGATGTTCAAACAAAAACTTGTACATAAATGTTCAAAGCAGCACTATTTATCATAGTTCAAAAAGTGGAAAAAATCCAAATGTCCATTGATTGATGAATGGATAAATAAAATGGTATATTCATACAATAGAATATTATTCAGCAATAAAAAGGGATGAAGAATAGATCCATGCTACAACATGGATGAACCTTGGAAATATTAAGCTAAATGAAAGAAGCCAGACACAAGAAACCACATATTATATGATGTTTTTGAATATGAAATGTCCAGAATAGGCAAATCCACAGAAACACAAAGCAGATCAGTGGTTGCCAGGGGCTGGGGGGAAGGATGAATGGACAGTGACTGTTAATGGGTATGGGGTGTCTCTCTGGAGTGATGAAAATACTCTGGAATTAGTGTGGTGATAGTGGCACAAAACTGTGAATGCACTGTAATTCACTGAATTGTACACTTTAAACTGGTTACAATGGTGAATTTTATGTTATGTAAATTTCACTTCAATTTAAAAAATGTGGCCAGAATTCTTTTTCATTTTATTTGTTATAATTCTGGTGAATAAAGACATTAATGAAACAAATTTCGACTGACATTAAAAACTGGGTATTATTTTTGCTTATCTTTTTTTTAGACTTATAAAATCTCTATGTTTGATTGGGTGCCTCACAGAAGTGGAAAATTATTTAATCAGTTGTATTATTAAGAATATTATCATAGGTATATATTTACAATTCTGGCAAAACAAGACAAGGACAAATAGGGTAATAAATTTACTTTGCCCCCAAATTCATTGGGAGCCAAGCAACTCTGCTTTAGATAAAGAAACAAAATCTTACCAAAGTGTACAGATTTAACTGTCAAAAATGAAAGGAGTTATTGCTTTATATTCACCCTTCTTGATGTGCAAAAGCAGGTTTTTTTTTTTTTTTCCTTCTTATAGGGTACAATGCAAGATCTGCTTGGTAAGATTCAAGAAGTTTGAAATGAAGTAACTTTACCAAATATTTACAAAGCACCTAATTACTTTACATATCTATACAATAATCACTATATTAACTTGATTTTTAAATATATTTTAATTTCATATTTAATTTTTTAATTTAAAAATTCATTAATTTTTAGCATTTGCTCTTTTTTAATATAAACATTTAAGGATATGAATTTCTCGGTTTAGTCATCTAGCTGTACCAAAAAGTTTTTGTATTTTCATTATGGCTCCAGTCTAAGTATTTTCTAGATTTATCCTTTGATCTGTAAGTTATTTGAAGGACGACTTCTTTTCTCTACTCTTTCACTCCCTCCCTTTCTTCACTCCTTCACTTCCCTCCTCACTCACTCCCTTACAGGTGAGTAAGAGTTGCAACAGTATGAGGATTATCCACATCTTTCTCCTAGATTCAACAGTAGTTAACATTCTGCCGCATGTGCTTCGCTGCCTTCAAGTACTTTCTTTTCCTGAACCATCTGAGAGCTAGCTTCAAACAAAATAATTTACTTAGCAACTGCATCGCAAGTGTTTGTTTCCTGTCAAAATCAAAAGAGCTGTATTGGGATACATTCTTTATTTATAGTCATCCACCTTCATAAAAGTTAGAAAACACAGTATAATAATTATCTTGATTTTTCTGTAAAATTTCTTCGTTGTTCTGTAAGCATTCTGAAGGTAATGTGCCTCCTATTTCCTTGGTATAATATTCAAATTTCTGACCTGGAGATATTTTTCCATCTTAAATGGTCCTCTGCACCTTCCAATTCAAATTTTCCTCCTTTTCCAAGTCTCTTCTTCCACAGACACACCACACATAGTCATACATCTTTCTGTTAGCCTCTGAGTAAAGACTTGCTGTGTATATTTATTTTCTGCTTTAATCTAAATTTTAGTTGCATGATGCATTACTTCAATGACATCATAAGCTCCTTCAAGATAGGATGCAGGCCTTTTTAACCCCATGGTGAGTGGATATGGATACTAACATTCTTTCTCAACTTAACTACAATCTTCCTAGCATGATACTTGTTGAAGGAATGTGAATGCATTGAAGACTCTGTACACTGACTTCTATTGAGTATATGCATGCAATATTGTGCTACAAACTCATATAAGTTAACACTATAGTTTGGTTGACAACTTATTTTTGTGTCATTGAATCCAATTTCATATTCTCTGGATGAAAGACTCTGCCTGCTCAAAGTGTTCTTACAGATTTTTGAGTTCAGTCACATATAAATATACTCCTATAATTTGTCAAGTAGAGGAACTAGATCTACAGAAGTTAACTGCCTGAACTAACATTATGAAACTTTTAAAAAGCAAAACCAAAACTAGAATTAAATGAGTTATTACATCTAAAGTGCTTAGATCAGGGCCTGATTGACAGAGGAATGGCTTAAAAAATATTACTAACCTCAAAATCAAGGTGTTTTGGATCTCTACTTCAGTGCATTTTCCACTAAAACACATGACCTGAGAATTCTACAGTAAAATAATGAAGACAACCACTTGAGGAGCATGTTAAACATTCTTTTATGAACAAGAGATATGTGACAGGAAATTTGGCAGAGACTGTCATCAGAACAAGCTATGCCTACGCTTCCCCACCAGAGGTGGTAACCCGGTTATCTGTGGGCCTGATCTAAATGGCAGTTATTTTATTAGACCTATATAATAGCTTTTAAAACTTAAGTTAGTCACAACACTTAAAAACTAGAGAGACTTCAAATAAATATATATATTTCTGGCTTCCTTGGGAAAACTAGAAAATCTGACAATGCTGGGCTTGTTTTCCTGAATGTCACCCATCAGTTGGGGTTGGAATTTGTAACTCCTGTCCTTTAGCTAAGGTCTTAATTATGATTTATAGAAAAAACAGAATGATAACTTTGAATCATGTAGAAAGAACTACTTTAGTTAGAAAATACTAAGTAGTATTTGTTTGCTAAAAATAATTGCTAGCCATACCTAGGTAGCTGTTTCCTATGGCAGGGAAATGGATTGTTATAATAAGGATAAAAACAAAGGTGACTGTAGTGTTTAAAGGGTTAATTATACTTTAACCAGAAAATCCACTTAAAGAGAGGAACCCCCTCTCTAGACTTCAGTTACATGAGATACCCCTGTATTTTTCTTTTATGGGAGATGCTGGTCCAATAACTGTGATTCATGTGTTAAATAAAAACAAATGACACAATTATATTTGGAAACATTTTTTTTCCTAATTTAAATATAGCCCTTAAGATCTGAAAATGTTTTTGTTAGCCTGCTTTTGACCGGAACTAAGCAGCTATAAGGAAAAAAACATTAAAAATAAAAATAGGTTACAACACATTAAATATCCTCCCACTGCCACCTTACACTTTTTGGTGCTAAAACATATGCTCTGCCACCTGCAGATAAAAGTCACACACTGAGAGTGTATATTCTGACAAGAATTACTAGTTTCAAGCATGCCTAGTGATTTTGGACAGTAGCACTTAAGAAACCTTCAATCTGGCAGTTTTATCACTGCACATTTTGTAAAGTAGTCCTACAGTCTGAAGTTGTACAAGTTTGGGGATCTGACCTTTGGGAGAAAACAAAATAAAATGAAATAAAAAGGATCCCAGGGTAGCATTTTGATCCAACCTGTTCTCCTTCTTTTGGTCAGATACAAACCTGTTTTTTGGGGGGAGAATTTTGTATTTTCTGATAGAATAAACCTATCGAAAGACCAAGACAACTTCCACTCCCAGGCACACTGGGAAAATCTGTCATAGGAGTTAAAAATTATTGTTGCACCATAAGGAATTTATTTTCTTATTTTTATACTTCCTTTACCCTTACTTTTCTATTTTATCTCATTCTGTATTTATATAGTTAATGTTTCATCTTGTTCCAAAAAGCATTTGTGGCTTACAGAAAAGAAACCCAGGCAGGACTTCCAGAGATGGCAAGTTAAGAGACTGGCAAATCTTCTCCCCAAATACAACTATAAAAGTCGACAAAACTGTCAAGTACAACGATTTCAGCACTCCAGAAATCAACCAAAGGCAAACAACAAATTGAGAAGCGTTTATTCATGAAAAACTGCTGAACTACAGGTAAAAACAGTGTCAATCTTGTGTTGCCTGCAGCTCAGCAGGGACGGTAGAGTTTCCAGGATGGGACTGGCTGTGAAAACCTGCAGCTTTGCTGCTAGAGGAGCATGGCTCAACCTGAAGTAGGAGGAGAAAAACCATGCCCAGTGGTGGTATCAGCTAATAAAGCAAACCTGGTGGGAAACTAACCACAAAGTCCATGGCCCTCCTCGACAGAGGTTCTGATCTGACCTGGGGTGAGCAGCAGACCAGTGGACTAGTCAGAAATTTAACCCGGAGACCCTGGAGGTGAAAGAGCCACCGAGAGACTAGATGAACCTCCACACGCCCCTCTTCACTGGGAGGCTGAGCACTGGCACAAAAATCCCAGGAAAGCCCAGCAGAACATAAACGGTTGACATAGATTTGAAAACTGCATAACTTTTAATATACTCTGCAACTCACACACAGATTCATCTACAGAGCCTTACTGGCTTGGGATGACTGAGCAAACTCAGGCCTTTAAACTAGGCAGGCAAAGGGGTGATCTTTAGGAAGCCAGCCTAAAACAAAAATAGGAATTTAAAAAAATATTGCAGCAAAAACAATAACTCTGAAGGAAAAAAAATCAGAATCTAGAGTTGCTGTCATTACTCCTATTCAATATAGTAGCCAATACAGTAAGGCAAGAAAAGAAATGAAAAGCATGCATATTGGAAAGGAAGATGTAAACTGTCTTTATTCACTGATGACATAGTCCTATATGTAGAAAATCCTAAAGATTCTACCAAAATTATTCTAGAACTAATAAAAAAATTTTAGCATAGTCACAGAATACAAAATTAATATGCAAAAAATAAATTTTAATTATTTATACCAGCAATAAACAATTTGAAAAAGAAATTAAGAAAAGAATTCCACTCATAATAGCATCAAAAATAATGAAAGTTTAAGAATACATTTAACAAAAGAAGTGCAAGAACACTAAAAAAATTTCTAAGAGAAATTGCAAATGATCTAAATAGAGAATAAAGAAAAATTTATATCACCTAATTTCAAAATTCATTATAAAGCCAAAATGTTCAAAACACCACGGTACTGGTGTGGAAAACAGAGATATAGATCAATGGAACAGAATATAAAGTCTGTTAATAAACACTCACTCCACGTTAGTTGATTTGAGAAAGGTCCAAGACAATTCGATGAGGAAAAGGTAGTTATTTTCAACAAATGGAGCTGGGAGATATCCACATGCCAAAAAATGAACTTAGATCCCTACCTCATACCATAAACAAAATCAACCAAAAAAGAATCACACCTAAATGTAAGACCTAAAACTATGACACTTCTACAATAAAGCATAGGAGATAATCTTTGTGACTTTGGGTTTGGTAAAGATTTTTTAGATAGGACACCAAAAACACAGCCCATAAAAGAAAAAAATGATAAACTGAAAAATTATCAAATTTTGAACTCATAAAAACTTCTGCTCTTCAAAAAATATCACTGAGAAAAGGAAAAGATAAGCTAAAGCTTGGGATAAAATATTTGCAGATCACTGTATCTGATAAAAGACTTGCATCCAGAATATATAAAGAACTCCTTCAACCCAATAATAAGACAAACATGAGATCAAAAACAGGAAAGAGAAACACAGATATTTCACCAAAAAGGACATACATATATTAATAAACACAAGAAAACACACTCAACATCAAGTAGTTATTAGGGAGATACAAATCAAAACCACAATGAGATAATGCCTACTAGAATGGCTATAATCAAAAACACTGAGCATACCAAGTGTTGGTAAGGATGTGGAGAAACTGGAAACCTCATACTTTGCTGGTGTGAATATGAAATGGTATAGCCACTTCGAAAAATAATTTTATAGTTCCTTAAAAAGCTAAACATAAACTTACCAAATGACCCACTCCTAAGTTTATACTCAAATGAAAATATTTGTCTGGATTCAAATGTGAATGTTCATAGCAGCCTTATACATAATAGCTCTAATTTGAAAATAATTCAAATGTCTATCAACTGGCAAACAGATAAACAAAGCCGTATATCCATACTATGGAGTACTATTTAGCAATAAAAAGGAATGAACTAGTGATATGAACTAGTGATACAACATGGCTGAATCTCACAAACATTATGAACAAAAGAAGCCAGACATAAAAGATCACATAACGTATGATTCCATGATGTTTGAAGCAAAGGTAAATCTATGGAGATAGCAGACTGGGGCTGTGGGTGGGAGCAAGACTGACTGCAAATGGGCACAAAGAAACTTTCTGGGATGATGGAAATATTCTAAAATGGGATTGTGGTGATTGCACAACTAAACATTTTCTAAAAAATACTGAATTGTACATTTACAATGGATTTATTTTATAGCATTAAATTCTAGTTAAATAATACTATTAAAAATAAATACAATATAGAATTACATGAAAGTACAAAAGGATTTAAAGAAGTAAGGCAAAAGTAAAAAATGGACAAATAAATAACAAATGAATATGACTAGTACCATTTAGTGGCTACAGGTAAGATGCAAATTTGGCTCTAAGCTTTCAAATGGCTAAAGCTAGGAGGGGAATACAATGGGTATGTCAGTGGTTCCCAACTGGTAATGCTCACGCTCTTGTGGAACAAAGTCTGGAAACTGCTGGAATAACATACTATAAGATTTTTGTTGTCCATATGATAATAGAATAATTGTTTGGGGGAGAACGGAGTTTTGGGAAGCTTTTCTCCTGTGGTCCTCCTAAGATGTAGTGGGTTACTGCCTCTAAGTTAGCCACCCCTGGCCCATCGTCGGCCCTGACTGGGTTGCAGGGGTGCACAGAGACAGTGATCCTCCAGTCCTCAGGGCAGCCAAGGGAACAAGGGGCAGCTGGAGCCTGTGGCCTCCAGTCTTGACCAGTCCCTTCCATTCATACCAGGATGCTGAACAGGTAAGTATTATATTTTTATAATACGTGACATAAAATAAAAAGCATTTCATCTAAAAGATACCTATAAAAGCTGTAATGGGGAATTTTATGTAACTGTTTCTTTTAACAAGCTGATTACAAGACAGAGAATACAATTCAGTTAAACTATTTCTGCAAGGGGCCAAAAAGGTCCAGTTACCTACTATCTGGCTTCATTTTCAGTATTACATATAGTTATAAAACCTATCTGAACCCCTTCTTTCAAGTGGCATTTATGTGAATGAATTTACGTTACTTATTAATGAGGTCACCTTCATTCACCACGTGGCCAAGTTTGAGGAAAGGAGCAGGCCGTGCTGCTGCCCCATGAACACTCCCCAAGGTCTCAGAAACCGTGAAAGGCCTCACAATGCCCACCTCTCCGAATCTACTTCTTTACATGCAATTTTTAAGTTCACTGTAACTACAATATAAACTACACTGCAATAATATACACTTGTAGGATATTCATTTCATTTATGAGGGACTGACCTTCGATTTAAAAAATTACAGTTAATCTTTAGTCTGAACCTTCCCCTCCGTCTCCATTTAATTCCACACAGAATGACTGTTTATAAGATGTGTCACTGGGGAGCATTAAGATTCTACCCTTTAGAATTTTTTTGAAGCATGAACTTTCAGGTAAAGTTGCTGGTGCAGAAGCTTACCACTATGGGGTATGACTTACGCCTCTGTATATTCTCCTGGTCACCTGCAACCCTTCCTCAGGAGAATATTGTCCTAGTGGAATTTTCCCAGCAGATATGACTTTGAGGAGATAGCCCTGTTAAGTACATTTGTCAGTCTTTATGGTTCTCCACCCCATTAGTCACATCACTACACCAGAGTTACACCAACTACAGACACTAAAATCATCTTACATATTAATTTCCCATATGACACATCAGATTCCTGTAGCAAGAGCTTCTGTTTTAAATCAAAAAGTTAGGTTCTTACCTATACATATAAAACCAAAATATTCCATCAAACTAAAACGAAACTCCATTCTTCCCCTAATGAATTTTTACTATCTGTGAAAGTGAAGCAAGAGGATTTTATTCTTCCTGTATGGATACTGCAATCACTTTTGTTTACTCTGAAAATGGAAGAATGAAAGAGTATGAACAGACAAGGTTCTAAAATGCATGCATACTCAAAAGAGGATTTTGGAGAAAAGTACAAATGTGAGGACAGCAAAAAGAAAAAAAGTAGTCCATTAATGTTCAGCACTTATGAATAAAAGCTTAAGCAAAAAGTGTAGCTAAAATTTTTTTAAAAAGCACCCTCATGCCTCTTTATTAATTTAAACTTTATCGCAAATACAGAACTGTACTCTGCTGCAATCCCCTTAAGTCATCTTGTTAAATTTTGTCACAACATGTGTTACCGTCGTTCTACACTTTTACCTTTGCACTTTGTAGTGTGTAGCAGAGCAACGTAATTAACCACCGCTAGGTAGTGTTTACGTTAGTTCTCAAAAGGTTAAGAAGCTGATTATAGCTAAAATCAGCTTTGCCTGAGGCTTCAGGGGCTCTGTGTAATCAAATTAGACAAGCAGGGCACAGTGTCACCTAACACAAACCAGTGGCACTTTCTTCTTTGCTCTGACTCCCCCCCTTTTTTTTTTAATAGGGGAACAACTAAGGCTTTGTGCTTTTTTAATTTTAATAGATAATTTTAAAAGACTTGTTTCTAATAAATTTGGCATGCAGTCTTGTAAGATGTCCACCTGTTCAAAAGTAATGTGAGCAAGGAGAGACAATGTTGAAAAAAAACTTGAGAAAAAAAATCTTGCTTGTTAAAGGGAAGTCTTCACTGAGAGAGACTGAGATGTTTTAAAGAAAGTATTTTCTTAAAAGGCAGGTGACAGCATGATCACAGGTACATGACATTATGAACATTTCCTAGCTTTGGACAGACTGTCAGTTTTGTTCTGCAGAAAACCACATAATGGTTTATCTGCTTCCAAGAGAACTCAGAGAACTTTATAAACCTGATAGATAATGCATTAGCATTTCTAAGAAGCCATGGGAAGCCCACTCTGCGGACTTACAGCTCATCTTCCCTCCATCTCTACTCTTTGAAGTCAGCAAGGTGAACTGTATAATGGACACATTTAAGGAGGAGGTTTAATAAGGTGAGAAGAGCAAGCCAGCCCTACTGCAGAGACTCCCTTTCCACAAGGTCCTATATTCAAATGCAGTAAGAAGTATTAGTCAAATCCAAATCTTGCTACCTTCAAGCCTAAAGGGAACAAAAGCACGAACACTAGATACTTAAAAAGAAAAGCAATGGTAAATTTAAATAAAATCTAGAGTCTCGTTCTTAAAAAATGTATGGATCACTATTAAAACTATATCTGACTTTAACCTCTTGGTTTAAATCCTACATATTTCTTACTGTGCTTGAAATACAGAAACAAAATGAACGTAAACATCCTACAAATGAGTGATCAGGAGAAAATGAGTTTTGCTAATGATTTATTCAGGGCAATAAAATCAAAACTTGTTATTTTAATTGATTAAGTCATAAAGAGTTCCTGGCAAAGTCAAATCTTGCTATTTGCACAGTCAGACAATTTCTGCTAATCCAGCAGTACTTAACAAATTCACATGTGGTTAGCTTGTCTTGCTGTAGCTGTATATCACATTTCTGTGCTGCAAGCTGTGCAAAAAAAATCAATATGCCAAGTTTAACAAAAGGACAGGAAACATGATGTTCTCCTATATTTTCAATGAACCTCAAATGACTCTGCTGTTCATACTCAGTGCAATTTATGGCAGAGAAATGTATTCTTCAATGAAAAAAATCTACAATGGAGTGAATTACATAAATCCAGAGCTGAAGTTCTGCCTTTTTCCATAATAACAATTTATTTAGAAGATTCTGACATTCTGATTCAATGTGCACAGCACAATCAGCCATTCACAAGGCATATTTTTTTTCCCGATGAAGGCTAAAGTATATTCTTTAGACCAAATAAATATATACTGTCTATTTATGGTGGTACTTTGATATACATATTTAATTTAGGTTTTGGGGACTTTTTTTGATGGTCTCTTTTCACATGTGAAACATAGGATGAGATGGTTTCTACCCATCAAATGCTTTAAATTGTAACACGGAGGGAAAAAGGCCCAGTGGGTCCTGAGTTACTGCATTGGTTAATTGATTCTAGATTCTACATCTTCTTTTACTGCGGCAGAAGTACATTATGTGTGGAAGTAGATTAGGATGAAAATGTTAAGAATGAGGTAGGAGTGGTCATGACCAATAGGTCAGCACAGAGTGGTGCCACTTCTGCCTTCTCAAGTCACTGATGTGGAACTAAATGTGGCAAAACAACCGGTAAGCTGGACTTCAGCCAAAGGACTCAGACCTGTTGCCACAGTTGCTTTTTGTTGTTGTCGTGGTTGCTGCTGATTTTTTGGGGGGAAGGGGGGTAAAAAGGGTATTGGCTTTAGGAATCTTCAAAAGGGCCATACACATAGAAAAATAAGAAAGCTAGATAATCCACAAATACAGACAAATTCACTTAAACATATGGAAAACTCTGGTAATTTCTCTTCATTCCAATGAGCAGCAGTAAATGGATTAATCGTACTTAGCTGGGGAGAGCATGTCAGTGACCAGGATTGACGGTATAAACTGCTACACAGAACACACTCAGAGAATCACACTTATTTCTAACTTTCTATTAGTGTGTTATTTGCAAGACAAACTTCATTAGAGATTAATAAACCATTTAAAAGAGGATGGGCATAAAGTTCCCAGTCTGAAAATAACAATGTAATTTTAAGTGCTGAATAATATTAATGTTGCTGTAAGAATTCATATTCTTATTTCAAAATAGAGGATACAATATGGCTCGGCATAGTGATAAGAAGTTTTTTATGGCTATTCAGGAAACCCAGAGCACAAGAGCTTGGGAAAAAATATACCAATGTATACAAACCATAATTTAATTGTGTATTAAAGTAGACTCTTTAACGCCTGCAAAGATAATAAATAGTCATATATAAACTCTCGTTAGTTGTATGACCCTAGTATAAAATCTAGCCCCTGGAAATGAGAGAACTAACACTTTTTGGAGAATGCTTAATTATTTTAACAACAACATACAAGGGTCTATCCATTTTACTTCTAAAGAATGGTTTATTACTGAGAAAAACTGCCTTAACAATGTTACTGATTTTAGGTTTAAATGGCAATTCAGATTATTTTTCCATATTTTTCATCTTTATAGAGTTTGTATTTTCTAGCTTTTTCTTACCTCTAAGTATTCTTTGGTGGTACTTCTTTCCTCTTTACTGGAAAGCATCTATTAATGAGATTTCCTTACCACTTTATTACTAATAAATCAAATCTGTAAGGATTTGCTTCTGACATAAATGCCTACTCTGTTCTTGAGGCAACACTGCCAGGTCTCTCAGGGATGTCTTCTTTGGACATCTGATAATTTTGTTAAACTCAGCTGGAGGGGTTCAACATCACTTTTCTAGCAGCGATTTCATTTCTCCAGCATCGCTGGTATCTTCTCTTCCTATCTGCCCATACAGGAGACTTCTCCATAACTTTCAGGTACCTCAAAATATCAGAATCGTCACAAAATTATCCCGAGTTTTCTACCTGCTATTAATTATCTATAGGTCAGAATAAACCAGGTGCTGCAAACGGAAACATTTGGTCTGCATGAAGTCTTAGACTATGGAGTGTGTGCTTAATTCGGTCTTAATTAAGGCCCTAGGAGAGAATCTCAGAGCTGGAAAAGATCATGGAAATCATCTACCTACCTCATATTTCAAACAATGAGAGATCCAGGGAAACGAAGTAACAGGCCCAAAGCCACATACTGGTTAGTAACTCTCATCATTCTATACTCACATCGTATTTTTTGAGTCCCCTGCAATTATTATGCTTTTCAACCAGAACTTGGGAGAACCACCAATTAATAAATTTCCTACAGATAAGATTTCCATCACTTTCAATCAACACAGTCCTTCTGTTTCTACTGTTAACCCTTCCAGGCACTTTTGCATCGTATCTTTGCATGACTCCTGGGGCTTTCTCTTCCTCAATTCTCCCTTTCTTTTCTGTCTGTTAAAAGACATGTGCAAAGAATATCTTGCTCACAATGTGCTGTGGCCACATTATTTCATTGCAGAAACCCCTTTTTAATATCCTTCCCAAGTCAAAGGCAACTTTTCAAAAAGTCCATCTACTGTCTATCTTCAATAAGCTGAAATGTTCACTTCTTATTTTCCTACCTGTTTTGTTCCCTTCCTTTAAGTAATACAGACATAAACTTCTTTGGTTTCTATTTCCAGCATTCCAAAAATCCCAGTCTTTAAAAAAGCTCCCTTTTGCCTTTTCCTTATGCTCTGTTCTCTGAGCACTTTAGGGTAGGTTCCTTTCCCTCCCAATCTTCTACACCAGAAGAGAAGTGCATCATTTGGTTGTTTACCTTCATCTTTTTAGGCCACAGGCCTTTTCTTTTTCAACTCCTTTCAAGATACCCACTTATGAGTCTTTCTTTGTAATCCATCTAACTATTGGACTGCAGACAACAGTCACATGCTATCACCACTACTTAATCTTCAACCCTATTTCATCACATCCTTTAATTTTAGAAACACAAAAGTGTAGAATTGAAATAGGTATTAAAGATTCTTTAGTCTAATCCCTCCCAAATGTAAGAATTCCTTCTATCAAATTACTGAAGAGTGGTCACTGAGACTTCCCTTGAATGCTTCAAAAGATGGAAAGCTCATTAGTTTACAATGCAGCCCATTCCATTTCTCAAATAATATAATCATTATACTGAGCTTATTTAATTTCCATAATCCACAATCAAAGCTTTTGTCATAAAGTACTAAGAATGTCATATTTGGTTCAGGGTTGAGAACAGCTAAATCATTAGGTCTCTGTGAGTTCTTTGGTGCCATAACTTGAAGATCTGGATGCTCTCTGTTAGATTTCCAGCGCTGCCCCCCCACCCCACCCCTTTCCCATGGTACTGAAAACCCGCCATCAACTTTATCAAATTATTCAAGGAAAATAGTTTGAAATTTTTATCTTGGCCATTTAAAGAAAAACTGAAACTCTTCAACTGATGATACCTCTATATCAAGAAGCTGGTCTGCATAATATTTTAGTACCTACTTAGTTATAAGTAAAGGAGAAACTCAAACTTTAATATATCAACTTTTATATAGCAGGAAAATTATAGATCCACGAAACTTTTATTATTATTATTACTATTTTCTTAACTAGAGAAAGCATGTGCCTCCAAAAATTGCATTTCGTGCATTTATGATGGACAGTCCATGTTTTAGATTTCATTCCTTTTAACTTTACTGCTTTACAGAGCCAGACTCACCTTTTAATATTATATTTTGTGACCCCCAAGTAAAACGGTAGGTGTATACACAATCTTACCTATGTGTGTATATTATACTTCTGAAATTAATAAAATGAAGAACACTGTATGTTTAATACGAACATAGCTTAAGGCCATGTAGTATAAGGCCTATTTTGGGGGAAAGTGAATAAATAAAAAAATATGGTTTATTTTTTAGTGGTAAAATCCTGAAATTAAACAGATAACGCTAACTCTTTGGACTGGTTTAAACTTGAGATTTGTTTAAAGGATGATTTTTAATTTGATAGGTTTGGAAAAGGGGAAGGTGGGAAGCAGAGGGGTGGAACCCGGCAAGGCAGCTCTGTAAGATGAATTGCTGTTAGGGTGAAGCGGCTGGTTACAGTAATAGCTGGAAACCATAAGTGTTGCAGGCTTTGAAGTCAGTTCAGCTTTGATGTCTTACTCTCATTGTTAATCGTAAGATAGTGTGGAAGAAGAAAAAAGTAAGACTGCCCGATACTGTCCTTGGTGTCATTGCTCAGGAAATCCTAGCATGAAAAGAGACTGGTGTCTGTGTGAACTTTAAGTAGCACCGGTCTGCTATTTTAAAAATGTTTTAAAATTATTGATGTGACAATTAAACTTGTTTGTTAGGTTGGGGCAAGCACATGGATATACAAAAACATTCTTACATTCATTATTAGAACATATGGGTCAATCAGTGGGGACTCATGTATTAATGGTGATTTGTGGTTGTCACTATGCTGACTACTGCTTAGATCCAAGTTATATATACTTGGTTCCCAAACTTGAGGAATTTGTCTGCTGAGGACTGATAACCTTGCCTGGAAGGAACCTTAGATATTATTTAGCCCAAGACTGAAGCCCAGAAAAGCTGGCTTGTTCTGGAAACAAAAGATGAAACTGCCAAGTGCACACACACATACGCATAAACTAAATGAATGATGACCAATATACACCGTGTAGAAATGAAGGTATAAAAACATCTTCTGAATTCTTGTCTAGAAGAAACATTATGGGAATTTCATGTTTAGAGCATTGTTTTCCTAACTTCAGTCATTTCTGTAACACTTTTATGCATTTTGCCATATTCACAAACTACCAGTACTATTAAAATTCCTATTATTTTCTTTACATCAATTTATCTTTTTCTCTTCGCCTAGTCCAAAGCAATAATATCCATTAAAGAGGCTTCATTTGTTACTCATATTTTTGGCTAATACATATTAGAATAAACAAATAAGTACTAAAATAAAAAGTGGTTCATCTACAAACCACCAGTAATATGCATATAAAACACTGAGATGGAGAACTCAAAGGAAGAATATATTCTAATTACTTCTTGTAGAACTTAAATGAGAACTGTGATTTTTAAGTCTGTACTCTAAGTATTTAGATGTCCATGTGTCCAGTGACCTAGGAAAACCTGAATTTAAAATTTTCTTTTCTTTTCTTTTCCTTAGGTTCATGTGGCTTGATGATTCCTACTTTAAAACTTTGTTTAGTTACTGGGGCCTGCCCTAGCTTACTTCATGGGTAATAAATAATCCACAGTTTAAAAAATCTGTGATACACATGATAGTAACGATAGTCTGAGACCAAGTTGGTAACATAAAAAGTTGAAAGGGAAAGTTTCCTTTTGACTCTTTTTTAATAGTGCTGTCTTGCTGCTTATTGCTTTAAAAGGGAGGGAAAAAAAACCTATCTAGGTAGAAAGAAACTACAGAAACAATCTTGATGGGAAAAGGAAAAGAATGATTAAAGTTCGATGGCATTCCTCTTGTTTATGTGTTGGTATCGTGTAATAAGACGAGGAAGAATCCAAAGCCAGATACTAGAAGAGGGGGGTTAACCACACCTCATGAAACAAAGGGTTATTCCTCTGTTAAGTTCTTACCCTTTAAGTGCATTAGAGTTGACCGTAAACATAAACAAAAGCCACTGGTGGGTAATTAAAGTTGAAGAAGTAGCTCATAAGAAGTGGAATATTCAGTATGTATTAGAATCAGTTACACAACATCTGATTTAATAGTTAGATTTTTTTAGCGTTCCTCTTATAATACATGTTAAATCATCTCAACAAATTATATTCTGTAATATAGCAAAATGACAATTTCAGTGTAGTCTAAGGCTGGTAGGACAAGAACATTAAAACAAATTAAGCTATAATCCTTTATCTACATTAAAAAGCTGGAAATCTGCAGGCATTTGTAACAAGAACTTTAAAATGAATTTGCCATTCCCAGAGTCATCTCACTAGACAGGAAAGAGGAACTTGGCATGTGACCAATAAATTATGAGAGAGCAACACCTCGGGGTTAGAGGGCACTGATGACTTCGACAAATCTCACCAGCGAGGGCAACAGATTAAGCTGGGGGATAGGATGCCCTACAACCTTAACCTGTTAATACCTTTAAATTCTTAAGAATGACCTCTAGTCTGCTCTTTCTTATTAGTTGTTAGTTACACTAATTACAGCTTAACTGGTATTGTTGGTACCAGTTTTTCCCTCAAAAGACATGGAGAGAAAGGTTATCTCTAATAGCTTCAAATAACTTCAGCCAAATTCTGCTCTGCACATTAGAAGCACTTACCTCCCGTTTTGAATGGGTCTTTTATAGACATCAAAGGAAAGACACTAAAAGCAATGTGTGTTTGTGGATTCTATAAAGCATTTCATGTAGGAAGCTGTAAAAATAAGAACAGTAACTTCTCCTGTGACTAGAACTTCAGTATAGTTTAAAACGAGGTAATTTATTTTTTATGTTTATTTTCAACATATAGGGACTGGTGATTTCAAATATAAGGAGCTAGTTATACCTTAACCATGCTAGTGAAGTAAAAATACTTAGCCCATGAAATCCCCTCAAAATTTACGGTTTTCAGAAAGGGATAATGAAATTTCTATCATGATCTTTTAGAACCGTTTTAAGTTCAACATTTACATTGATGGTAGCCTAACATTATATGGAATTGTACGTAGATTCCAAAGCCCATTTACAAAGATTCAAATACCATCTGTGAAGCTGCAGTAAATTACCCTGTAACATTAATCTTTAAACCAGGCAGTCAATCAGAACAGAAACATACCAAAGAGATTTAAAGCAAAAGAGTCATAACTGAGTTATCGAGATTAATGTAAATAGTTTCACATATAACATTGTAGGTTCTCACGTCATGTTGTTTTTGCTTTGAATGAAACATATAAAATTACTTCTATATCTTAAAAATAAATGACTAATATCTAAGTGACACCAGTGGTTTTTCTTTGTGCATGTAAAAAAAAAACTGTGAAAATGATGGCTGAAAAAAGTATCGTTCACCTAAGCGTGCTGTGAGGTAACAAATACAATAAGAAAATTTTGATTTTATACAATTGACGCATTAGGGAGTCTGTATTAATGTTACAAAAAGAAACTTAGTTTTACAAAAGGGCAGTCTTTACACGTAGCCTGATATACTTAAAAGATGGGACCCACAAAATTTTGACTTAGATGAAACTCTTTGGGAAAATGAAGATGGATAATGAGTGTTATGTACCATCAAACCCCAAATGCCTTTGATTTTAAGATTCACCAACACTCCACATACCACTTGGAAAAAACACTGCCAATTAAGCTATGACACACTTTCCTATCACATTGAATGCAAGATATATTATTCAGACTTCAAGTAGTTGAAACTGTCTTGTAATCACAACGAAACACAGTATTTTATAATAAATTGATTTGTCTATCAATATATTTAATATGTTTCTTCTCTGTGTGTGAGAGCAATCTAACTTTGAAATAGAGTCACTAGGTTATATTAAATATCCTTACTGTATTTAAAGCATTGAGAGGACACTGATCATACATTTTCTGTCTTCTCTAAGGATAAAAGAGGAGGAAGAGCAAATGATGCATTGGGGATTTCAGTTTGCTTGACTTGTTGATATCCCCACTTCTTCCCATAAAGGATTTAAGGCAGATAACAAGAAGATCACATACAATAAAATAATTAGGGGAATAAGAAACAGAAAACCAGAATTGGGGAAAAGGACAACAGCAAACAGATTGCAAGAACCTATCTTATTTCAATTAGACATAAAAATAATTTGTGGATAACATAACAGATCCCACATTAAAAAAATCTTTTTACTGCAATTAAAAAAATCAAACATAATATATTTATCTGTGAGAGTTGAGGGACAATTTTTCCCCAAGTATAGAACTCTGGTAATCTGAAAGAATTTCTATAAAACAGATGATTACAATCTATTACTATGGGTTAGAAGAGAGATACCAAATGAAAGCATGACCAAGAGAGAAATTAAATATTGGGGAAAATAAGCCCCAAATATTAGCAGCTCTCCCCTGAGAAGAGTAATTTGAAGCATAATGGATAAAGTAGGATTAATAGGAAGAACTAGTGGACTAAGCCTGTGTATGTTCAAGTGTTAAAACTGGTCTATGGTACAGATGCTATTAAGCTATCTTAGGATCCAGGTGAGGAAATGAGAGGTGCCAGCCCAGGACCCGACAGCACTGGCGGGAATGAATGCTACTGCAGCTAGGCCCTCCGCGCAGTGGCACACGGAATCCGTAAACACAGTAAAATGACTCAGGGCATTGTGTGAACGATTTCAAAGTCACAAGCATGAATAACAGTCTGCTGATGGATCAGTTCAAGTGTTCAAAATATAAGATCTCTGGTATTGAGTTATCCCATGTTTTCTCTTCTCTCTGCATCAGATAACATACGCATCTGATTGTGACACATATATTAAATATTCCAAGAGACCAGAGAAACTGATACAAGGATAACTCTAGTGGACATATCCAAAGCTCTTCTTTGGGGAAGCACACAGTCTTCAAGTCACCCAGTCCTTTGCTGGGCTGCAATTACAATGTCCTCCCCCCGTCCCATCCCCTCACTAGACATGGCTGGCCCAAGCTGGTCATTCACAGCCAGTCCTACTATTCGGTCTCCTTGGCTTCAGTGATTAGCTCAGGGATCATCACAGTACCCAGCAGGGCCAATAAGAGTTTTCACTAAGATTCTTACTTGAATGCTAGAGCTTTTTATCTGGGCTAATGCTGAATAGAAAATGTTGCGACTAATTGGAGCTACCCTCCCTTTCTATGTGAAGGAAACCCCTGTCTGCGAGCAAGAAAGAATGAGGGCAAGAGGCAAGGAAAAGTAGAGAAGGAGATGGAGGGAGAGTCTTGGTCACAGAGTTTGAGCTCTAGTATCTAGTAGTACCAGAAGCAGATCTACCCCTGGGCCTTTCTATTTACATGAATCAATACCTGACTTTTTTTTTTTTTTTTTTTGGTAAGCAGGTGAATTGGAGTTATATAATTTATAATGATGAGCGTCTGTACTAAAACAGAAATTGAAAAAGCTACATTATATTCTATACTTTTTTCAACTCCTATAAAATGTGAGGCTGATATTAATGTGTGCATATTTGAATGCATGTGTACACATCTGAATCTGTAAAATAACTACATAGTAAATTTTACTAGTGGCATTTTTTAAATGTTAATACGTGTTTAAGGGCAAGAAGTGTCTGGATTAGCCATGCAAGTCCTATAGATAACTAAAAAGGGTAAGCCAAAGTAACTCATACCAAGTTTCCTAATACTTTAAAATAATGAAGGAAGGAGGGTGGTGGGGGAGGAGAAGTGATTTACTCTGATGTTTTTCTAGGCACAGTTAAAAGTAGCTTGCATTTATTGACAACACAAGAGTTTGGTATTGGGAGGAAGTGGCACAGGAACGTACTGGGGAATAAGGGAAAGCTAGCCTCAGATCATGGTTCTGTTGCAGATAATGTCAAATAATGCAGTTGCAAATATACAATTCACTCATCAACAACTGAGAACTGGGTATATCTATTTCTCTTGCTAAGAAAGCAGAAGACCTTGGACAATAAATGCTTTTCCAGAATGAATTTTCATGTTGCTTGAACTATAACATATCAACCGCTTTAGGAACTGACTGGAAAATAACTGTCATCTGGCATCATGCTTCGTGTGAGCTATATTCCACTTCAAGTTGAGTTATAAAGAACTCCAATAAAAATATCTCAGTGTTCTCAAAATAATTACTTATCTCCTACTTTCTAAATATCCTTTTTAAATTCCAACATAGTTAACTTCGAGAAACCTAAAGTTTTCAGGCTCTCTGCCTTCTAGCTGTTCTCCGCTGATAGGAAGGGTCTGGAAGGGCAGTTCCCCAATGGAATGCCCCAAACACGAGCCGGACTCAAATTATTTACCTAACAACTATTTCATTATAGAGACTTTGGGGATTTTCAGATTTATAGAAGTGACCTCAATTCATAAGACACATATCTGTCAATGCTGGATCCTAATAGATTTTTGGCCTATCTTCAAAACAAACTTTGCTGAAATAACTTACACTAAAAAGGGTCACTCAGTATTTAAAGACAAAGCATGGGTGTCAAGACTCAATGTGTTTATTGATGGCTTCTGACACTGGTGGGTTTGCAAGATTTAGGAAAAAAATTTTAATCTTCTTCAAATTCTACACTGATACTATGGAGTCATTTTAGAAAGTTTCTTAAAAACTACTTTAAGTGTTAAAGCATTTCAATATTCACAATGGAAGCAACACTGGACTTTGTAACTGAAGATCTATAGGTTTTGAATTTTATTTAAAAAGGTATTATTAAGCACTGCATCTTTCTTTATGCCTTGCTAAGTACTTTTCAATAATTCTTATGAGAGTTTCTGTTTGTTTTTTGGTTGTTAGAATGATTCTGTACAGGAGCATATCAATCATTTTTATTTCATATGCAAATAAAACACAGATGAAATTGATTATTTATCTGAAATCAACTGTCTGGTATGCACATTTACTGATATCAGTTCTGTCTCTAGTACCATGCTGGGCACCCTCTTTGGATGTGAGCTGTGGACAGAGACAGAATGACTGTGTTCCACGACAGTCAATAAGGTTTCCAATCAGATTATTATTATTATTATTATTTTTTTTGCAAACAAAGGCAACTAAGCTACTACTTAAGACATTGTCTTTGGTGCCTGATGGGTTTTTCAATTATCAAACTCTTCTCAGTGTTTCTTATGATACTGTAATAAACTAAAAGGAACTGATTAATAGCTTTTTATCAAAAGCCTACTGGAGACAATTGACTCTTGAGAAGAATAGACCAGTGGATCTACTAACCATTAATTTCTCCAGATTTGCTGATCAGTAGTGCAAAAGCAAAACCATCTGGAAGCTTTACGCCTGTACAAAACTATTTTATTTCCTGGAACAAAGGCCTTCAGAACCTTGGATCTTAGTATTAAGACTCAGGCTATTTGTCAAAAGCCAATATAAGAACCAGTCATGTGAAGAAATGATTTTGTGTCTTAAACGACAGCAACAGCAACCGAAGTACTTCAGTTCAAGACATTATCTATTGTGTTATTCAATGTCTCCTTAAGATTGAGATATTAATCTTTAAATTTAATGTTGAGGAAATACTTTTCCTAATGCATTCTGAAAGATTCGTTTAATTAGGCTTATGCACTGGGAACTACGTAGCTTTTTGCTACGGCTGTCAGGATTTTAGCCACTGTATTTAACTCTCAATTGCAGTAACTAATCACAGCCTGGATTCCAGTCTAAACCAAGCCCTTTCTCTTTTCCTCCCATTCCTGACTTTTGGTCTTCCCTCTCTCCCTTCTCACACCCTCCACTTAACAACCCCTAGTCATCCTTCAAGTCTTCCTCAGCTCAAGTTGTCCCCGCTCTAAATGGGACAGACAGCCCTCACTGACTTAGATGCTCCTTCCTCTGTGTTGCTCTTCTGTCCTTCCCTCTAACACTGCCCACTGGTGAGGTGATCCTTGGTTTTCTCACTTCTTTCCTCTATCTAACCCAAGTGAACCTGGTCTAATTCTGAATCTTCAGTGTCCAGCCCTGAACAAGTGCTTAGTAAATACTCCATCTGTGAGGAAGTACAAGGGTACACTACTACTGCTTATGAGACTGTGGAACCTGGAGGAAAAGCAGGAGTTAGTTTGGGGCCACAGCAAGGATGTCCGGGAGACGGCCCAAAGCTGTTCTGCTGGGCATTATCCTTTTGCATGCCATGGTCTAATGTATTACCTTTGATCTACACAGCTCATACTCTGCATAATAAATTTACAATATGACTATCAGTATATGTGTGCACATGTTTTTTAAAAGAACAGGTTAGAAACCAAATCATTACTTTATTTATACTTTCAAAACTTAATAATATTTGCACAAATATTGAGCACTAAAAATACATGTAGTCAGATACTGTAATTAAATGTACATGCAGATTAGGACAGGCAGAGTTTCACGGGTGAGTCTTAGAAGGCATATGGAGGTGAACATGCTAACAATTTATAAGATGTTCCATTGAATAAATGGAATCAGTATTGTCCTCTTTAAAACAATGATAGAAAATCTATACTTGCTTTTTTGTAGAAAGTGGTATTTCATTTATATGTGGTTTTATTTCAACTGCATTATCACTGGATCAACTGTGAGAAAATATTTAAATCTCACAAATTCAGGCACCTTTTGTTTCCTAAATGTTCACATGCTGTATATATGTGCACAGAGAACTTTCACCAAATAATTAGTTTACTGACTAGTGCAAAATTCTGTTTAAAAATTTTAAAAATACAATTTTTTTTTTATGGAGGGTGCCATTTTTGGAAACACAAATAAAAAGGATTAAGATTCTTTCACTTCTCATTTAAAAGTATAACATTCTTGTTAGTATTTTCCTTAAAGTTCTTGGCCCAGAAGATAAAAATTTATGGCTTTAGATTAACTACTTTAATGATGTGACACAGAAGCAGCAGAACATTCTTTTCTGCCTATGGTGCTGGTGTGACTGCCTTTTCAGGAGAGGAAAGAACAACACAATAAATCCCCGTATGGTAAGTCTTTTCCCGCCTCTTTAGTTTAAATCTCAATTTTGCAAGCAGACTGGTGCTGTGAAAATATGTTTGAAACGAGGTAATCATTTGTAATATTTTCATGTACTTAATGACTTATTATACAGAAAGAATGATTTACATTTCACATACTGAGAAAACTTACTGTCTACTTAAATTTAGCAATGTTCTTAAAACTATCTATGAAAACAATCAGTGTCTAAACACTTGCTATTGGCTGTTGCACCTCTGCTTTTCATAAATACAACATGATCACAGCAAATTAAAGGCAAGCCACTTGACTGTCCTGTTACATTAGCTTGACGAAATTAGTGGCTGGCAATGCTTAGCGGAAAGTGACAAGGCTTTCTCAACAGGCTCACATACCGATTTTCCTGGGGAAAGGAAGAATCGTATTTTTATCAAAGTATCCAAAATTTCCTTCCTAAGATAATGCCTCTCAATCTCGCTGATGAGAGTCCAATTGTTCTGCTCCTAAAATAGATAGAAATCAGTAGCTACTGTAATTCTTCAGCCCGTAAGGTCATTCATTGGGAGGGAAAAATGTTATTTTTCTTGAAATTTTCCTGAGGGGGAACCCTGGAGTGGTGATGTTACCTGTGTGAATGGCCTCGAGACAGAATGCAGATCTGGGGCTGTCTGACTCTATGGCTAATGCTCTTTCCTTTCCACCACACCAGCTCTTATTTAACTCCTTTGCAGGAAAAAATAAACAAGTCTCTCTGGGTTCCTACACCTTCTTCCAAAACACACACCTATATTTTCTCTGTATCAGGAGTGGCAGGTGTTTCGGGCTGAAATGAGTTCCTCTCCTTAATTTATATGTTGAAATCCTAACCCCCCAAACCTCAGAATGTGACCTTATTTGGAGATAGGGTCTTTACAGAGGTAATCAAGGCAAAATGAGGTCAACAGGGTGGGCCCTAATCCAATATGATTGGTGCCCTTATTAAAGGGGGAAATCTGAACACAGAGACATGTATAGAGGGAACACAGTGTAAAGAGACATTAAACAGAAGGCAGCATCTGCAAACCAAGGAGAGAGACCTTAGAGGCCTTGAACATATCCTTCCCTCACAGCCCCAGAAAGAACCAATCCTACCCACGTCTTAATCTTGGACTTCAAGTCTCTGGAGCTGTGAGACAGTAAATTTCTGTTGTTTGGGCCACCAATCTGTGGTACTTTGTTGTGGCAGCCCTGGCAAACTAACACAGCAGGCTTTGGACAGCAAAGCCAGAGCACGTGGATGTTCAATGAAGAAACAGCATGAGTAAAGGCAGGACTGTGCTTGCATTTGGGAGGCAACTGTGACCACAGCAGGAGACCAGGAAGGAAAGGTTTAAGTGGTGATCACAGTAGGAGGAACACTGTCACCAAACTCTGTCCATTCCTATTCCCTGTATCCTTGTAGCCTGTACATTCAACCTGCAGTGCATTGTTTCGTTCTTATTCATGGAGACTCTTACAATTATTATAGCTAGAAACAACTTCAGAGATCATTCCTTTCAATTATAAGACGTTATATGGGTTTTCAAAAAGTCTATCTAAATCCTTCCAAAATCTTATCATCCGTTCCCCTTACTTAGTTGTCATTTGACAGCTAAGGGAACTGACTTTATAAATGTTTTCCAGTTACTACAATTTCAAAAGTCATTTCCCAGTATCAGATAGTAAGTCTTCTAGCAACTGAAACTACTGTCTCTACTTTTTCTTTTCTTTCATTCATTCAGTTTTGGCTATTGATCACTGAGCACCTACTATGTGAAAGTTCCTATCATGCAAAAGAGGAATTTACAAGCTATACATAAAGCACAGATAAGGTACAGTGAAGATATAATGAAGAGAAAAATGATTGGGTGCCTACTGTATAAAAGGGAAGTCCTAGGGGTTTCTTATTATATGATCTGATTTTATCTGTTTATCAACTCTCACCCTGTGGATTGCTAGACATATACTACTGATGAGAAACTGAGGCTGAAAGATGTGTTTGTTTGTTTGATGTGGGTGCCTCAGCATACTTTAAGCTCCCTGAGGGTCAGGATGAACCTGTTTTGGTTACCACTGTATCTTAGCACATAGGACACCACCTGCTATATAAGGTACTCAATATTTATTCAATGACTACATTAACAAATCATTGAATCTAGCTTAAATTTTAATTAGGCTGGCATTTTAGCTTGTTTCCCACAAAAGTTCATATGCTGAAGTCCTAAACCCTAGTACCTCAAAATGTGACATTATTTGGAGAAAGGATCTTTATACAGATAATTATATTAAAATGATGTCATTAGGGTAGCCCTAATCCAACGACTAGCATCCTTCTAAGAAGAGGAAATTTGGACACAGATATGTTCACAGGGAAGATTGTGAAGCAAAGGGTAAAGGATACCATCTATGAACCTGGAACAGAGATCCTCCCCCCATAGCTCTCAGAAGGAAGCAACCCTGTGACACCTTGATTTCAGAACTGTGAGAAAATAAATTTCTGTTCTTTAAGCCCCCCAAGCTGTAGTACTTTGCTATGGAGCACTAGCTAACTAACACATGGCATACTGAAACTAATTCTCTTTCCACAAAAAAGGTCTATGCTGAGATTTGCCCACTACTCAATCAATAATACCCAAAGTTTCACAGCTGTTCCAGGAGCATCACCATCCACTCTAAGACAACTATTCCACTTAACGCATCTTATACACTGCCCTGGCCACTGCACAGACTTCTAAAAGAAGGTCTACACCATACAACCTGGAAGGAAGAAGAGGACTAACTATCAAACGATATAGTTACTCCTTTTGAAAAGAAGAAATGATGTATAACAAGTTGTACAATTTTAGAAGGGAACATTGATTTTAAAATGTAGTGAATTCCAGGAAGGCTTCACTTTTTCCTTTTCCAACCATAGTCTTTGGCAGGCCGTCAGCAGAAGAGTCAATAGCAGAAGTGAAGCTGGTTTGTATTTTGTGATTTTGTTGGATACTGGAGGAAGGAAGCCTAAGAAGCTCAAGTTCAATGCCAACAGAGCTAATTTTGTGGCTGCAGAAGTCAGAGCAGGGCTCACAGCTAAACAGTGAGGTGGCAGAGCAGCAGCCCAACTGACCTGCCTGCAGGGTTGTTTTCTGGAGGTGGCCCGTCAGGGAAACCACAGTCTTCTAAAGCTTCTTGCAATGGTTCTCCTCATTGGTGTCTCCACAGACACGCTAACACCTCGTTTTAAGGATTCTGCTGGGTATTGGAATAGATTCCCTTCATGACAGTTCATCTTTCAATCAGCTAGGGCTGTAATCACAGGAATGACCCTGCCCTCAAGTCTGAAAATCCACGGATCTCATTTGTATTCATCTAGGTGCTTCAAATATGACAAGTAGGGAGAATACTACTGTGAAAAAACCAGGATTTTGATATTTCCGAATGCTTTTTAAAATTGAAAAGTAAACATTCAGAAACATGAAAATGATTTGGGCTTATATTATATTCTAAATATAGGTTAACTACTCTGAGGTATATAAACACACTAATTGTAATTGTAAATTACCATGCTGTGCCGGAAAACAGACATATGGCAGGTGTCTTCACTCACTGAGCTACACTGCAGCTCTTTAACATTAATGGGCATCTGATTTTTAAAACCCCTATTTTTTCAGCAATGTCTTCCTAACTGACATGTCCCAATATTCCTTCGTTTGATAACTGGCTTTCTTTTTGTAAGAAATTACAAACTTGACTAAAAAGGAAAAGGCCAGATTTATTAGTCTAAAATATTACTTTATAATGAGAAATTACCATTTAGAGACAAAAAAGACCAGAAGAATGACTATTTTTAGAAATCCTACACTGCCTAGAGACTTCATTTAGAAATATTTCTTGAATTTTTAAATTGTATAATACATACAGTAGATTTTTAAGAAAATTACCAACACCTACATATACGTATATATATTTTACGATATGATATATACCCTTTTCTTTAAAAAATAAAAAAATGACATCATGGAGTTTAATAAACTGTTTTGCCTCATTTAACAATCTATCTCAAACTATGTTTGTCAATTTTTATCATATATGGTGTTTCTTTTTATTTACTTAGTGTTTTGTTGAACATTGTTTCTAACTTCTAATTGTTAAAATTTTTTAAAAAATGCTGTGATGACCATCCTTACCACTAAATTTTTGCAAACACATACAATTATTTCCTTATAAACATTCTTAAAAGATGAAATGATGAGCCAAATGGAAAACGCATTTTAAAAACTTCCCATGTGAATCACACAGTAGCCTTTCGTGAAGGTTGCACCAATTCACATGCTCATGAGCCAAATACTTGTTTCTGTTATTTTGTTCATTATGACCACAATGCTGTCTTCAAATTATTGTAGTTTCATAACACCTGGTAGGACAAGGCCTCCCTATCTCTTTATCTTGAAATTTTCCTTATTTCCCAAAGCTTTATTCTTTCAGTTTAGAATCCCTTTGTCAAGGAACACTCCCATATTCCACTAGGATTTTATTGGAACGGCATTGTAGTTTACATTGTAAAAACATTATTCCACATAGATAATATAATTTTGTACTCTAAAAAGAATTAATCAAAAATAGATTCTGCCAAGGAAACCAGTACTGTTTAGTAAGCAGGACTGTTTATAGACGAAAGTCATAAACAAAAGTGGTTATTCTGAAAAAGAAATCCTTATGGCATAGTTTTAGTATAATAAACAATGATATATAGTATATATATATTAAACATATGAAATTACAGAAAATAGATGCTATTTTAAGAGCAAGATAATGTTTTGGAATAAGGACAGTTTAATATCTCAAGTTTTCTTAGACAAGAGATGGGAAAACTTCTAGGAAAAGAAATTGTTCTTTATGATAGGAATTAATTAAAGTGCCAAGGACTGATAAAAGCATAAGTACAAGAAAGGCAATAATTAATACAGTACTTAGTTCGAATTTGAAAGACTGATAGAAGGAGGGATTCAGGGCCTTTATACTATCCAGAGCTAGACATATCTAGAAAACACAGACTCAAAGAGAACCACGAACTGCCTGTTAGACAGGCACTGTATCAAGGGAAAACTCTTGAAAATAAGATGGCCAATGGGAAGCTGTTTCTCAAATTCTAAAATCGTAGATCCAGAGAGTCATGGTCCCCTTTGAAAACGTAATGAAGGTTATCATCATCGTCTTCAAAGAAAATGTACATATGTACAAACACACTGTTCTGCTTATGTGTTAAAGGGCTCAGCATCTTCAGGATAAGAATGCTTGCCTTGACTAGAACAGACAATTCCAAAATTTACATGAACTGCCAAAGCAGTCTTTTGTAGGTCTTCTCTTCTTTTTGTTATCTTTTCTTGTGGTTTGATGACTAGAGAGGTTCCTTTAACATTTGTTGTAAAGCTGGTTTGGTGGTGATGAATTCTTTTAGCTTTTTGTTTATCTGTGAAGCTTGTGATTTCTCCATCAAGTCTGAACAAGAGCCTTGTTGGAAAGAGTATTCTTGGCTGTAAGTCTTTCCCTTTCATAACTTTAAATATATCTTGCCACTCCCTTCCAGCTTTTGGAGTTTCTGCTGAAAAATCAGCTGACAACCTCATGGGAGTTCCCTTGCATGTTATTTGTTGCTTTTCTTTTACTGATTTCAGTATTTTCTCCCTATCCTTAATTTTTGTCAATTTGATCACTATGTGCCTTGGTGTTCTAGTTCTGTGAAAAATGTCGTATTTTGACAGGAGTTGCATTGGATATATCTTGTGATTTTTGATTTGCATTTCTGTGATATTAGTGATGTTGAGAAACTTTTCACATTCCTTGGGGCCAACTGCATTTCCTATTTTGGAAAAATGTCTGTTCAGTTTTTCTGCCCATATTGTAAATGGGTTGTTTGTTTGCTTTTTAATTGAAGTATAGTTGATTTAAAATGTGTTAGTTTCTGGTGTATAGTATGGATGGACTTGGAGGGCATTATGTGAAGTGAAATGAGTCAAACAGAGAAAGACAAATACTGTAAGATATCACTTACATGTGGAATCTAAAAAAATTCAACAAACTAGTGAATATAACAGGAAAGAAACAGACTCACAGAGGTAGAGAAGGAACTAGTGGTTACCAGTGGAGAAAGGAAAGAGGGAGGGGCAAGACGGAAGCGGAGGATTAAGAGGTACATACAATTATCAAGTATAAAACAAGCTACAAGGATGTACTGTACAACATGGGGAATATAGCCAGTATTTTATAATATTGGAGTAAAGGAGTATAACCTTTAAAAATTGTGAATCATTATATTGTATACCTTTAACATATAATATTATACATCAACTATACTTCAATTTAAAAAATATGACATTGTAAAATAAATACATAAAGTTAAAAAAACCCAAAAAAACAAATAAAAGGAACACATCTAATGTTTCATGATTAAGAATAAGGTTTGCTGTTGGTTTTTGTAGGTATTATTTATCAGGTTTTAAAAGTTTCCTTTTATTTCTAGTTTGTTAAAGCTTCATAATTATTAAATTCTACAAATGTTTTTTCAAAAGGAAAAAAGAATACTTAACCTTGTCTAAAGGAAATAAAAGATAAAGAAAACATTCGATAAAGAAATGTTTTTAAAACGATGGCAAAGACCCTATTGAGCCAGTGGTTGGAATTTATGTTTACTGTTTTTTTTTTTTATTTTTTTGGAATTTATTTTTAATGTTTTTAATTGAGGTTGGGGGAAATCTGGCAAATATAAAGATTTTGCACTATTTTTTGCTATCTGCCTTTACTATTCCACTGAAATTGTTCTCACTAAGGGTACCCATGATATTGTTGTTAGTGAAATGATATATCTTACTCCACTTCTTATGTTAAATAGTAATATTTATTTAACATAATTGTTTTTATTTAGTATTAATTTTATTTTTATGATTTTATATAATGTATTATAATAAACTGTCTTATTACTATAATAACAAAATATTAAATAATACTTAAAATTATCAAAAATAAATTTGATCTCTGTATATTGGACACTGTTCACCACTGACATCACACTCTTGGTTTTCTCCCAACTCTAAAAGGAGTTCCCTTTCAGTTTTGAGGGATCCGATAATTAACCTTTTTTACCCATTTAATCTTAAATCTTTGAATAATCTGAAACCCTTTAAATAAAGGTTTTTTTCTCTTTTCACAGTCAAGAGGGCCAGTGATAAAACAATCTCATTTTAAATTATGTGAAGGCTGCTGAGTGACAGACAACAGTACTCGCCTAAGCAGAGGGGCAGCCGTGCAGGTGCGGAGACTGGTTCCTCGAGATTGAGAGCCAGTTACGATTTCTCCAGATCTGCAGGAGCTGCAGAATTCAAGCAGCAGCCTGAGCCAGAGACTCTTCACAGCTTTTAGGAGGTAAATGTTCGCAGCACAATCACAGTTGTTCATCCTGGCATTAAACACTGCCTGACCCTCTGCAGCAACATCTCCCTTCCAAGGCTTTTCAGAAGGGTTGTCTAGGAAAAGGGAGACTGGGGTTGGTGCTGTATGACTTTCAGTGGGACAGTCCAAGAGTAAATCATTAGTCACCTACTGAATTTAAAGCCGAGCAACTCTAAAGTCTGGCTCGTTTTCACTAACCTACATGTGTCTTCAGTGCTCTATCTTCAGACACTGACAAGAGGAAAAAACATACATTGGAAGAAAACAGAAGAAACTAGACAAAAGCAATTAATAAAAATAAAAGCCAAAATTAATTAGTTAACAAAAACAGTAGTGAAATAGGATAAAGATAAAAAAAGCTTGTTCTCTGAAAATACCTACAGATAAATTCTTTGTAAGACTAAGGAAAAAAGAGGAAAAACTCACAAGATTAGTAAGCAAAAAGGATACATAAACTCAGATATAATATAGATGACAGAATTAAAAACCATAAATATTATATGACAGCAGATATGAAAACACAGAGGGATTAATGAGTTCCAGTTAGCTAGTATATTATGACCCAACTGACCAATGAAGAAGGAGAAAACTGGAAAAGACCAATTTCACAGAAGAGATTGGAAAAGCGACTTAAGATGTACCACTGCAAAAGCCACAAGGGAGTGTTGGAACAACTATCACAAATATCCTCTGAAAAGCATATCTGAGCTCAAAGAAAGTAAGGGAAATTTCCAGGGAATAAACCAAACGGAGCTGAAAACCAGAGAAGTAAGCTGGAGCTGGGCTGAGCTACTGCTATAGTTTCCCAATCGCAGGAGCAAAGGGATTTAAAACGCAGTGACTGGAGGGACAGGAGATAAACTTGTGAAACTGCATAAGGTGAGACCCCTACCCACCAAATCTGGGGTACTCTAAATGACAAAGTGAATTAGGAAAAAAACACATCTTTCAAGAAACTGGGGAGAACAAGCAAACTTCTGTGTTTCAGCAGGGACTCTGGGTAGGCTCTGTGTACTCTTTTCCTATCCCACCCTCTAACCTTCCCCTGGAGGCAATGATTATCCTGGACTCTGTGTTTACACAAAGTTCTGCTTGGTTCTGACAGAAATGATATACTGAAATAGTCTTCTGTGGCTTGAGTTTTTCACTCAATACTGTGTTCATAAGAAAAAAAACCCCTATGTTTATAGATAATCACAGGAATAACAGACACAATTAATTCTCTATTAATAAAAACAACAGAAACAAAATATCCAAAACTATCTATGTATTGTAATATACCTTAAAGCCAATGCTAAGGAGAAACAAAGGGAAAAACACAAAGCAGCAATAAACTTCAACTTCCATCCCCAAATTTTCCTGAACAACTCCCCTCTCCCTTCCTTCTGTATGCTTAACTTCTTTAGACAGAGAATGGAGAACTTAACGCTAAAAGCCCTGAAATGAGCCCCAGGGACCGGTTTCCCCAGCTTGGCCCTCCCCAGAGAGGCAGGCCCTTCAGCTGGAAAGCCTGGGGAGGCTCAGGGTGGTGGCCGGGGTCTCTCAGAGAGGAGGGCTCCTCCTGCAGTGAAAGGGGCAGGGGAGTACAAAGGTGTAAAGTAGGGTCTCGCATAGTGGGGGGAACCAAAATGGAGTCCCGATGTCAGGGGAAAGCACACCGGTCCCCCTGGGAAAGGAGGCCCGGCTGCCTCCACCTCCTCCAGTGGGGAGAAATCATTGCTTGGCCAACCACCCATCTTGCTCCGGTTATAGAACCAAACTCGGACCAGGTCCTTCTGCAGCCGGAGCTGCTCAGCGATGTGGCAGATCTGCTGGGGTGTGGGCTTCGGGCACTGCAGGAAGAGTTTCTCCAGGTTGTTTCCGATGCGCCTCTCCCTGCTTGCTTGTCTCTGCTTCCGAGCCTGCTGCAGGATCATCTTCATTTTGCATAAGCCCAGAAGGTTCTCGGCGTCCACTTGTTCCAGCCACATTTTCAGGAGCGGTCGCAGCTTCCACATGTTGGCAAGGCTCAGCTGCTGGGCTTCGAAGCGGCAGATGGTCGTCTGGCTAAGCACCTTTCCAAAGAGAGCCCCCAAGGCGAACCCCACGTCGGCCTGCGAGTACCCTAGGGTCATCCTCTTCTGCCTCAAATCCTTGGCCAGCTGCTCCACCTCTTTCTTCACGGCTGAGACATCCTCTGGCAGCGCCAGCCTCGGGATGCACCGCATGACGATGCAGGGCCTGGGGAAGGTGCCCTCAGAGGGGTCTGGGAACCAGGTCCCCGCCTCGCCAGCTCCGACCCGGGGCCCGCAAGGTACGGGATGGGCTCGTACCATCCCGCCCTGGAATTCGTACGCCGGGGGAACTGGGGGCAACCCCCACACCTCAGGGCCTGGATAGATTCTGGGCCCGACCCTGGGTAGGACCATCAGCCTGCCGGGGGCCTCCTGGGCTCTCAGCCAGATCTGAGTGTCAACCCGCACTGGCACCGGCCCTCTGGGCCCGCCCCCACCACTGCCTGGCAGGGGGAAGTTTGCGGGCTTGTGTCCGTCCATGGGGTAAGACCGCTCCCGGGCAGGGAGTCTGGTAGGAACTGATTGTTCTCGAGGCATCAGAACAGCCACCAGCCTCGCCCTCGAGCCCCGTCCGCCCCCCAGAGGGCGGAGATGGCGGTGCAGGCGGGAGAAACGCGCCAAAGGTGCGGTGGTGGGGAAATCTGGTAGGACCCTACTGGTAACTCCTTGGGTCCCCAGGGTTAAGGGAGGAGGTCTCCTACCCTGAACCTTGCTTTCAACTCCCTCCAAGGTGTAAGTCTCCCTTCTGGGCTTTGTACCTTCAAGCTGTCTGGGATCCCCTAGCCCCTGCCTCCATCCTCTCCCTGAAGGCAACCCAGGCATTTACTTTCAGCCCTTCAGAACAGTGGTATCTAATCTCTTTCCTCCACATACTCTGAATGATCACCCTTGGCTTCATAGATATTTGTTAAATATCTTCATGCCAGTTTTTTTTGTTTGTTTGTTGTTTTTTTAATGCCAGGCAGCATTTTTATGCTACCCCTCAATTCATTAACTCTCCCCTTACTGCTATCTTTACCGTCACAAGTACTGGCAACAGTACTCCACTGCACATCTTCAGTCCCTGTGCCCTAGGAAACCTAAGCCTCCCCGCCTGAATTTCTAGTTAACATCAGTTTACTGTCAGATTCTACCCTCACCCCTACACCTTGCCAGATTCCACTTTCTCACTGGAGCCAAGTTTTCTGATTAATTCTGTTTCCCCCACCAATCCCTTCAAGTCCTTTGTTACCCACCATCCTACTTCAGCTTCCTGGCTCAGAGTTTCCACATAAAACAAAGACCGATATCTGTTTCATCTTTCTCCCCTCTGGAGACAGGTCTCTGGATGGGCCTAACCTACTGTTCCTCACTGAGGATGCTCCTTGCAACACTTGATTCCAACATCAGGCTCCCTACCCCTGGCTCCTGTCCCACCAGAGACCCAAGGATCTTAGAGTATTTGTCCCTCCATCATGTCCTTAGCTCAGGAAGCCAGTCCTAGGCCCTGGGTGGAGAAAGTCAAGGAAGGAGGAAGAAGAGAAGATTAGACTTCAGGTTCAAAGCTTCCAAGGAGGAGCTTTGGAAAAGAGGAGACAGTGATCTTGGCTGGACAATCCCAGCCTCTTACTCTTCACACTCCAACTCCACCCTGATGAGATTTACCCTACCCACATCTACTGGGATTAGTCTTGATGAAGTCATAGGTGACCTTCCAGTTGTCCAATCTGGTGGCCTTTTAAAAATCTTCATACTATTAAACTTCTCTGCAGTATCTGATAATGCTGACTTTTCTTTTTGCTCCTGTTTTAAATTTCCTTGAAATGCTGGTAACAGCCAAATCTGTATTTCAGTCCTGACTTCTCTGTACATTTCCAGTCTGTATTTCCCATTGCCACAAATCAAATTCATTATGTGCAATTCTAAACCTGCCTCTCCTCTGGGGCTCCCTGAGCTGGTTAACGGCATCATCACCCACTCAGTCACCCAAACTGAAATCCAGGAATTGTTCTTGACCTTTGCCATACTCCGGAGGGCATCAAATCTTACATAGTGGGTCTCCTAAACCAGCTGAGCTCTACCACTTCCTCTACAGCCTCATCTTAACTGTTCTAATTTAGGCCATAATTTCTCACTTGCATCAGAATAACCTTACCATTGGCTTCTTCTGCTTCTCCTTCCAAATTCATTTTCATACATCTGCTAGAGGTAATTTTCCCCAAACCAAACCAAACCTTACCTAACTCAACCAAACGAAACAAAAATCTAACCATGTCCTTTTCCTCTTAATTTTTTTTCTTCTCAAAATCTTAGCCCCTTTTTCCCCAGTCAACAAGGTGGGCATTCAAATTCCTGAGTGGGGAACATCATGGTTTTTGCCATCTGGCCCCTCTCTCTTCCTTTCCCAGCCTCATCTACCACACTCTCCCAAACCCTGCAAGCCATCTTACCACATGCTCCGTGACAATACTTCACTTTGCACTAAAGATGCCATGCTTTTCATGGCTATTACAATTTTCTTCATATTGCTCCTTCTATCAGAAATGGCTTCCCCTGCTTGTTGGTCTCATCCTCTCAAATCATTCAGATTCTGTTCCTGTCATCTCAATAGAAAGGCCTTCCCTGACCACCCTTGTCACTCTCTGTTCCTTTTATTAACCTACTTTATTTTTTGATATTAGCAGGTATCACCACCTAACATAAAAATTTTTATCTGTTTATTGTCTGTTTTGGCACTGCCAGGAGAGCAGGTGCTTTGTTTAGTTCACTGCTGTGTCTACAGTGCCAACAACTGTGCTTGGCTCAGGAAACATTTCCTGAATAAAGAAGTGTGCTGAAATTCCAGTCACCTTTAAGTCGCAGTTTAGAGGACACTTTATGGTGAGGCCTTCCCCCAGGTGGAGTTAGTTACTGCTTCTGTGGTCCACCCTTGTACTTGATATATGTTTTTCCTGTAACATTTATCAGTAATAATTTATTTTATGTCTCTGTCTTTCTAACCAGGTACTTAAGGGCATGCATGTAGGTGTTACAAAGCCTGGAACATAACAGAACCCTGAGTGATACGCTGCTCAGTAAACGTTTGCTGAATGAGTGAATGAATCCTCACCTGTACCATTTTGGGAGTAAGGCACAGTTAGTTCCAGTTTAACAATGAGAAACCTGACCCTACCAGGTGTGTCTCCATCCTTTCTCTCCTATACTAGAACAAGGCCCTTATGTAGATGGGGATAGTAGTACCATGAGACTAAATTCAACTCAACACTCCAGGTAACGAGGTTGTTGATGCAGCCTTAAAGCGCTGGTAGTGGAAAAAAGAATCAAGAAATCAACTGCCATCTCTACAGGCTGTGTGCTGGATTGTTTTATGCCTGCGTATCTGCCGCAATCCTGGCTAGAATGTATGCTGGTGAAGATCAAAGTCCTTGTCTGTCTGGGTCATTACTAGACTCTCAGCACCTGGAGTTACACCTGGCACAAAGTGGGGAGTCACACAAATTCATCTCTTCAGCACTGATGGTGACAAGACTTCCACATTTGCCCTGGCTTAGGTTTCAGGATGACAGTCTATGAAAAAGTTTGCAATATATAAAATTTCACTGATACCTATTTTTTCCAAGTATACGTACATGCTATTTTTTCAAAATTACAAAGCAACCAGTGTCTGCTAAACACAATGAAAGGGGGATCCCAAAGAGGAATAAAAGAGAACAACTATATAAATTAAGGCCCACATATTGAAACCAGTCCATTTGCAAAAGAACCACAGAGAAATGGTTCATTAATTATTAAAAAACAGTGGTTGAATAAAAATGTTTTAGTGAACTGAAAAAAGTGTATCCAATCTAATTTGAGGAAAGCTTCATTATATTAACTGAGTTAAAACATAGTAGCTAAAAACATTTGCTAAATTTAAAAGTAAGGCTATATCAACTTGATGGGTTTTAAAGTTAACTTGGGTACTCTCAATTAAGGTTTTCTCTGAACTTGCTCAGATCTCATTGCCACTGTGCCTATCTCCTGGTTTATGCATATGTGCTGTCACGAATAAAAACCCATATCCTTAAGAGAAGTCTTGACATCTGCTTAAAAGTATATTTAATGTGCTGAAGAAATGGGGTGATTAGGGAAAAAAAGCAGGAGCATATTTCGCTAGAACAGAAATAGAGATGAGGGGAGGCAGGTCTCAGGATGCCCAAGACAACCAGCGCTGTTTGGGCCGGGGCACTTGAGAGGCTAATCCATCACCTTCAACAAACACAGAGACCTCTTAGTAAGTGATTAGATTACAATGTAAGAATCAGGCCAGTCTTATCCACAGGGAATTAAAAAGTAAGGATAAGAAACACATGGTCACAGGCCCCATGTATTTATAATCTAAATGGAGGCAAAGAGAAACTGTCTGGAGAGCAGGGCAGCTACACTTGCCCAAAGAGAAGTTAACAGTTTTCTATTATTAGGATTTTTGGAATTAAGAGAAAGTTAAGTTTTAAGCAGAAATCCCCAAAGCAGGATTTGTGTTAGTAAGCTCTTCTTAAGTATCCTCTATTTTAAGATGGCAAAACCAACTGACCAACTGCCAAGATCACCAATGGTAAGAAGCAGAAAACAGTGAAGGCAAAGTTAATAATAAGCATCCATGTAGGTCTTGGTTCATGCTTCATCTCTTTGAAAAGATTTGCTCATACATTCGGGACCACAGTGATCTCCCTCCACTCTGAACTTGGTGCCTTTCCACTGAGATATACTGGCTGCTTTAAACAGTCGGCTGCTTTAAACATGTCTTAGCTCCCACCCAGGAGATATGGAACCTCCCCAGTGGATATTACAGATTCCATTTATTTTGTACTTATGTGCTGAACAATGTCATAACATATGAGCTATCCACAGAGCTCTGAGGATGGTAAGTGCATAAAAACACCTGGATGTGAAGGAAATCTGGTTTTGACTTACATCATCCTGTTGATCAGTTATCTCATTAACTAGGAAGGTGTTCTTTGCTTCCTTCTCTCTCCAAATGCATCTCTCCCAAAGCTGTTGTTCATGCTCCAGAGAGCAGACAGGGTATTGTTCAAGAATATGTGAGAAGTTCCATTTCTATAGCAGAGGCTCAAAAAAATGCTTTTTGAATGTAATTAAATCAACAGAGTAGACCAGGAGATCTAAGAATAATGTGTAAGTCAGACAGAGAGGGCAAAAGCAGACTAGCTGGTGCTAATTTTATAGTTTTTCCCACTCTGCAGGTATGCTGGTAACTGAGCACTGACCAGGCATCAGTGTGTAAAAAGCACTGTCACCAGAAGGGCAAGTATAGGTCCCCAAGAACCACATCAGTCAAGGAGCACGACAAAAGGCAAAGTCACTGGGAAGTCCGTCTCTGGGTCTAGGAAGGAAACTCAGGGACCAGGGAGAACTGTGCCAGCCGGGCAGTCAGGAAAGACGCCTCCTGCCTCACCTTGAGAGAGTTAACAACACACATCACACCAATTTAGTTCACTGAAACTACCTCAAAATACACAGAAATGCTGAAACAGCCAATCCTTTGGGTGGATTTTTAAGTAGAAAAACTAGAACAAAGTGAGACACTGAAGGTAAGTTAGGCAGTTAGGAAAAACTGATAGGTGTAGGCAAAGGACACGACGTTAAAGGTGTAATAACATGGAAGAAGTGAATCACATCAATGTGGTCATTGCAAAGAATCACTTATTGGTCTAGGAGATAAATTCATAAAATAGCTGACGGCACTGTTCTGCATAGGAGATAACAGAGGAAAAGAACAAAGGCGAAAGGACAGCTATTTGTGAAAACAGTATTATGAGAAGCTTTTACTCTTAAAAAACACATAAAGAAAAACCAGAATGTAGTGTGTTGCCAACACAGAATTTTCTTGATCTTCTTAATTTAAGATTAAGATTATGAAGGACTGTTTTTTTGGTTGCTACTTCATTTCACTGTTATTCTTTTGTTATTGTAAAAATGACTTCTGCTGTGATATAATTGTTGCTTAAAACCGACAGCTCATGACACAAATATGACATAACTGCATAGTCAGAGACTACACAGAGAAAAATCTTCCCATTTTATTTTATAGATCCACGTTATTCAGGAGCTATGAACTTCCTGTGCTGTAAAATAATATTAAGTCCAAAAACTCTACAGCCTTCGCTGGAAGCCTTGAAGAATTTAAAATATCTGTATGAGGCAGGAAGAGCAGTTGAGCTGAGCAGGGCTGAGTCGAATGGCATTATGGTGATGAGTCAGGTATATTCAAAGATAGGCACAAGTAGATAAAGTTTAAAGGTTCTTGTTATGCCAAGCAGGATTTAAACAAACTTTTTAGCTGAGTCTGCCCTTGTTACAGAAGAAAAGCTTTAAGGATCTTCTTGCATTGATTACGCTAGTCAGGGTACAGTCACTGTCTTCTGCATTCAAATGTGGACTCTGCTTACACTTTAAAGCAGGAGAAACACAACTTGTTTAACGAAAAAATTTTCTATTACATTGCACGGTAAAAATGCACCTAATAGAAATGACAGCTTATGACCAATGAAACCAGTAATTCAGGACGTGCCATGGGCTCAGAGAAGTAAATGAGAAGTAGAGTAGAATTTCTGTTTACAGGATATAACTCTTTCAGGAGCTGTGAGAATTATTTTTTGTTAAAGAGATTCCGAATTAATTGATTTTGGTGCCTTGGTATTGCCATCGTAAGTATGAGGTCTCTGTGATTGTCCCTGGAATCTCGGTAAGAAACTATGAACTGAAGTAAGCCAAAGAGAGTGGCAGAATTTCTTGTAATAATTTAAATTCAAGAAAGACACCTGTCTTTTATGACTGACAGAAATGTAGATGAAACATAAGAAACCAATGAATTTATGGAAGTTTCTCATAAGGATATGTTCTAGGGCAGGTGTCATTTTGAAAGGAAGACAATGTATTAAAGAACTGATAGGATTTCAGGGAGAATATGGGAGAATAGGACAGTAGCAGGAAGAAGAATGAAAGGGAAAAGGTCAGCGTGGGACGTATGTACATTAGAAGAGTGAAGAAACAGGGAGAATGCTGAAGAACAGGAAAACTGAGGAGCTGAAAGGCTGGACTTCTGTAGAAGATGCACTGGGAGGCTCTGAGAGTAATCCTGTGACAAGACATGACTAGAATCAGGACTCAGACAATCTAGAAAACAGGAGAGAAATGACAAAGTTTTTAATTCTTGAGTACTGAAAAGCAAAGAACAGTTTCTTGAAAACTGTAGCCCTTGATTTGTTGGATAAAATAATTTATAATAATAATAACAACAACAACAACAACAACAATAATAATAATGACAGGAAGTCCTTGCTTTGCATGGAAGTGTAGGACTGTAAAAATGACCATACAAACTGAAACCGGGCAAAGTGATCATAACAATCAATGGAAAAAAACCTATGGTTGTGCTGTGACCTTTTTTTTTGTTAAAACATTAAAAATAGGGTAGAGGAATAAAAAAATAGTAAAATGAATTGTATTTAGTACACTGCATTTTAAAACTTTAGAAACATTGAGAATTAAGATGCTTTATTTCTTTGTAAAAAACTTATTAAGAGCAGTTTGAATAGTGCCTGCCTTCTTGTCATACAACTTGTGACACAGTTCAAGCAAATCTTTTCTATGCCTTGGCAAACTGTCATACTCCTAAGTGTGGGTCAGCTTCCAACATTTTATCCTTCGCTTCCAATGTCACGAAACATCTCTGAGAGTTCATTTGATGTGAAGTTTTTTTTTGTTTTTTTGTTTTTTGCCAGCATCACTTCCTCTGGGACATCTTCATCTTTTTCGTCTTAAATGCTTTCCAATTTCACTTCCAGCATTTCATGTCTTTGCTGCACTTTCATCTCTGTTGGCCAGGCCATTTCTTTTTGTAAATACAGATAGTGCTATCTGTGTCGGAATTGAATAACAGATACGCAGTAATCAGTCAGTGACAGATTTGAAAGAAGTGACAGGATTGGTCACTGATCATGATGTGCATCTGTAATTTACATTGAGATCTGTACCTAATGCAATTATTCAAAGTTAGTATATTGTGGTAACTGACATTTGAGCCTTGTTTTGGGGGGACTGGTGTTACTTAACTAAACTATGGTAACTGAAATTTGTGTATATTAGAGCCATGCAAAGCGAGGACTATCTGTATTATTGAGTCCTACTACATGCCAGGTACTATTTTGACAGTCCTGTATGGATTGTTCAACTTAATTCTGACCATGACCCAATGAATGGTACTAGCATTATCCTCATTTTAAAGACAGAGTGATTGTAGATCTTCATCTGGCCATATTATAGAATTAATTCTCCACATATTTGGGAAGAATACACTTTTCTCACAGTCATGATAAACCCAAAGTTCTTCATTAATGCTGACTTACTACCATTAGAGAGTCTGAAGTGACAAGTTACACATTCATTTGGAACATTTATCTAGAGTAAAAAGTCAGGGTCTCATAATAATAGGGAAGGAATGTGGATACTTTGAGAAGATGCACTAAATCTTAGATAGCAGTGGGGTACCACTTAATAAAGAAGGGTGTCAGTGAACTAAGAGTTACTCTTGGGCCCTGAAGGGGTTCAGAAGTCCTTCACCAGCTCACCAATTTCAGTAGTCATCCTCTGATTAGGAACAAAGAGAATTCTGCAACGGACAGAAGATTTTTTTCCTTAGGAGAATGAGTTCCTTGAGAGGCAAGAATCTTGTCTAGCAATCTTTAGAGTCTAGATGAATGCTCAGTACATAATAAGTGCTCAGTAAATCTTTGTGGAAATAAGGAATACATATTTACAGTTAGTTTCTCATCTCAAGAGAACCAAAAATAACTCAAGTCTGAAGTAAGACATGGAGTTAGGCTCTAATTAGAGTGGAAACAATTAAATCAACCAACTAACTAATTGGTGAAAATAATGAAATTTGGATTTTCTAAAATGTAAGGCTTGCCGCCTATGTTGATTTTACATGCTTGATATTGTTTCTGAAGAAAAGCAAAACCAAATAATGCTGAGGGATTATACCTTCAAAAGTGAAGTGTTGTAAAAATCTAAGCTACAATGGTCATGGGGGACTATACTTTTCATTATAAAGTTCAATCTGCATATCATCTAGTTCCATAGTTTTCCCACATATTGGTTATATTTAATCATTTGTATCTGTGACCTTAAATTGACAATGTCTTATTTTAAATTTAATTACTTTCCTTCCAGAAACTAAGCAGGAAAGGTGTGGCTATTTTGCCACATAAATTAAAATGGAAAGGAAATCCTAAATTTCTTAGAAGGTAATTTATTAAAATGAAATAAAAGTAAAAAAAATTCATGCTGCTCTTTTAAAATATCTGAAACATTAGCTAAAAACAAAAGAATCCAATATTGATTTTAGAAGGTTATTAGAAAATTTCAATAAAGGGTCTGTTACAAAAGTCTCATTTATAAAGATCTTTGCTATACAAAGTTTAAAATGATGTTTATGTTTATCTGCCCAAATATTTCAACAAGTAACTTTTATAATATTTTAGAAATTAAGGAATTATGTAATACAACTGAATTTTGTCAAAGATTATGCCATGAGATTCAAAACTTATATAAACTAGTGCTTATATGATTTAATTATTATTAGTAGAACATATTGAATACTTGGGGTGAAATATGTATGGTTAAAGGGGATATTAACAGACAATATGAACAGAAATACTAGTACCTAGTCTCAAAGAATATTTAGATACTGTATATCAGTTAAATCAATGTTAATACCTAAAAGCTGAAGTCATCTATCAAATTATCTCTCAAAATTTTTCATTAAACAAAACTATTTTCCTTTAAAGAAGGACTGTGTTTTAAGAACTACGATTTAATAAAAAATTTAAAAAACCCTGCTTTTAAAGTGCTGATAATCAAATTAGAACATCTTAAGATTTTAAAAATAAAAAATATTTGACCTGTCTATAGTGCCTAACGTTCACTTTGAATTTTTATTTCAGTACCAAAGAATATTTTAGATGTTCTGAATCACTATTAGAAGGCAATGCCGTTTCTCTTAAGGGGTATGTTTTGGGGGTATTTTTTGCCAGCAGACTGATTTACTGCTGGTGACTTGATGTGTGTCTGTGACAAGTCGGAGTAGGCAGGGAGGGTTAGATGGGAGGCACATATCACACGTTTGGTCAAACAGAAGTGAAGGGCAGTGGATCCAGGCAAACCACACAGGTCAGGAAGGGGCAGGCAGAGACTGTGATCTGGGGTAGACGTGATTCCACAGGCTGTAGGACAAAGAATCTCTAGGTGGGGTAGACGGAAGCCAGGAAGACACAGGAGACACAAACTGTAAGAAAAGAGTCACACACAGACAAAAAACCAGATGACAGAGAGAGAGTCAGAAGGCAATATAAAGACCCAAGGAGAGCCCTCGAGAGCAGTGACCCAGATAGCTGACAGAGGGAAGGAGAAACAGAGGACAAGTGAAGCACAGCCAGCCATGGAAAGGGAGATCAATACTTAATATACAGTTAAAAAAAAAAAAAAAAGAAAAGAAAAAGAAAAAGAAAATTTCTGTCTTAGGTACCACTGGTCTCAACTTACTTTTCTAACTAGGGACATAGCATTAAGCGCCATGAGACACTGCTATGGGAACTGTAAAAGTAATCTCTCACAAATTAACTCATAATTTATAAATTTCAAGAACAAATACAAATTCATATTATTCAGTTATTTATCCAAAAGCATTCTAAAAAATTAGTTTAAGAGGGGAGGGCACAGCTCAGTGGTACAGAGTATGTGCTTAGCATGCAGCATAAGGTCCTGGGTTCCATCCCCAGTACCTCCATTAAATAATAATAATAAACAAACAAACAAACCTAATTACTACCCCCTTACCAAAAAAGATATAAATTAAAAAAAAGGAGAGTTCTAAAATAATGAGTTTTAAAATTTTTTTTATCTTTAAAGGGAAGAGTTAGTTCAGTAAAAGGGAGTTGCCACCTTTACTGCCAAATTCTTTGAAGGATTTTTCACAAATTGGTTCAGAAAGCTGTAAAAAAAATCATGGTGGCTATTTTTAATTTTTTTAAAAAACTGAGATTTCTGGAGTAAGACTACTTATATTCAATGTGATTACTAGAAAACTGAAAGAGTCAAAATCACAGGATAATACTGGACCTGATTAAGCGTATGTATGTATATGTGTGTGTATGTATACATATATATAAAATGAGGGCAAATGTTGGTGATCTACATAAATATCATATGTTTAGCTAGTTTATTTTAAATGATTCTCTCATCCATTATTTCCCCAAAGTTCCTGATTCCAGCTAATTATAATGAATGATTCACTGAAAGCACAAGCGTTTCTAGTGGTCAACTTTTAGAACATACATCCCTTGTATTAACTATTAATTATAAGGTAACACCAAACAATGAACAGGGAAAGTCACTGATGAATAACAGCTGCAAGGCCAGTTCTACAACAATGAACACAAACTGCCTGAAAAATGCTATTTAGTTAATGAAAATACCACTTTAAGAATTAGAATAGATATTCTCTGAATGGAAGAAAGAGGAATGCTAGAATTCTTGAGCAGTACACGTAGTCAAAAAGTGGTACAGTATCATACATGCTAATATGCCTTGAATTTTCAAGTCTGTTTACAAGGCAAAGTATAGACTTTCAATTACCCAATTATTTTGAGCTATGTCTAAAAATACATTAGATAACACAACTTGTCTACACATTCTGAATGATACCACATTCTAGAAGCAATTAATGTTGATTTTCCATCGCTATCTTTAGAAAGAAGTGATTGTTCACTAACAAAGAAAAGATACAACTTTTAATGCCATTTCCTCAAGACATATTTTCAGCAATAAAGTGAAGTGAATATTTAGCAAATATTCAGTAATTTCAGTCAGTGTAAACATTCAATCTGGACTACTTAAGCCAAGAATAATTAGGGTTACAGTTGCAGGTTTTCGACAATTCAGATTCACCTGGAAATGGCTAATGTTCCAGTTTCTGTTCTGGTGGGGAAGGGGCTTGACAGGTGTACTTTATCAATGGCCTCCTTCTACATCCAGAACCAGACAGCATCATCTAAATATTAGTACATTTCAAGTTTAATTCTTAACTCCTACGACATCTACGATGGTTCTTTTACCCTCTCCCCTTTTCTTTTCTTCTCCTTTTTAAACATTTATACTGTTATCTTTCTAAATTTTGAGGTGCTCAGATTTACAACAAGTGCTCTAAGTAAGCTGGAAGAACAGACAGAAGTCTACCTCAAACCATGACAAGGGTGAGAAAAAATGAGGATACAAGTTCTGGGAGGAAATACGTTGACAGGTATCAGACATCTAGATACAGTTTAAGTAAATTTCCTTAATGGTAGGTGGAAAAAACTTCCTATCCTGTGCGCCTGGTGCGCAAGAGTCACAGGCATGTGAAAATACTGATCCCCTCACCCTTCAGCTCAGCCAGGAGGAGCTCTGTCCATCCACCTCTGGGCACAAGCAACCCTGTCTGTGAACTCCAGAGTGCCATACAAATCTTACACTTTTCTATATGTGTTGCTTAAGGAAGAGTGGAATAACTTTAACTATGTGCTGGTAACTACGCTTTATGGTCACCATAAGCCTTAGAGGACTGCTAAAGTAGATCTGATGAGACCGTCAGCATTTCACGAACCCAGAACAAGAGACTGCTAGGAGGGAAGAAGGGCGCAGATTTCAGAGCTGAGCAGATCCCCTGAAGTCTTGGAAAAACATCCCTAAGGTCAGACAGGCAAAGACCAGGGCTAGAAGGACAATACTAGAAATGTCATCTCAGAGAGACCTTCCCTGGCCAACTTCCTAAAACTTCAAATCCTCCCCTCCACACACACATACTTAATTCTGTTCCCTCTTCCCGCTGGTTCTCCCCCCAACGACTACTACCCAACACACTACATATATACTTCACTTATTTATCTTGTTGATTGTCTGTCTCTCCTACTAGAAGGTAAGCCCTCCGCGGGACCTTTACCTGGTGTAATTCACGGCTATGTCCCTGCACCTGGAGTCACGTCTGGTCCACAGCGAGTTCTTGCTGACGGAAGGCGCGCAGACTGAAAGCAAGGTGCCTGGGGAGCCCGGGAGCACGCTGGGAGGGGCTGACTGCGCGTGCGCCTGAGCAGAAGCACTGACCCACAGCGGGCCCCGCCGGGAACCGGCCGGGAAAGAGCCGTCTGTCAGTCATGTGCCGGCCGAAGCCAGCTGTGCCCGGACTTGTAAGAAGTCAGAAGGTATCAAAGCTCTGTAACCTTGTCTATTTTCAAACATATATGTTTGGCTTTCCTTTCACCCTGGAAGAATGCCTCTTAACGCACAGTCAAAAACTGTAAAAAATGATATTAGCTCTTTCGGGGGAGAAGTAACAGGATATAACATCATTTCTGATTTCATCTTTACTTCTACCCCCGTTTCTTTCAGCTTTATTGTTTCCAGATTTCTACGTCCTACTGAACATTTTTCTTTCGACTATTAGTTTTCCTTTTGATTTCTTCACTATATTTTCTATCTTCCTGTGACTCTGGTTTTACTACACTTATCGATGTCACAGAGAACATAGAAAAACATGAATTAGTTATTTGCTGTTTCAAAACAGAATTGGAGACAGGGAAGTGGAAGGGGGAATATCTCTCTGCAAACGCTTTCCCCACTCCTATAGGGTTAAAATAACCAATAATCCTTTTAAAATAAAGGATAACCTTAAATTCTAAAATGCCTAATGAGAATATACAGTATCACATTACATTTTTACAGTGCCTTCTTCCTGGTGAACTTAAAATAGCCCTTCAGATACCAAAAAGTTGTCCTCATAACATTTCTACAAGTTAAGTGAGGCAGCATATGCTGTTGCCATTTTATAACAAACATATAAACAACCAAAATATGGGCTATAGAATAAACATAGATCTTATTAACCTATTATATATTTCTCTGAATAACACTGTTTTTAAACAGCTGTTTTTAAACAGCTGTTTTTACCAGTATGAAACACCATTAACAGAAAAAAGTGAGGGAACCAGTGACTTGACATGTATTTGAGATGCCTCAAATATCCACTATTCATAATATGTTATAATAACTGAAAAGTCAACTTCATTTTAAGTATAAGGTACAACACTGCCAACTCTTAAATGTGACATTATTACAAGTATTACACTTGCTTTCAAAAGAGAAATAAAAACAGTATGACTCTACTGAAAATAATTATCAGTGGTATTTTAAGTATAATTCAAAAATTTTACTGTACCTGCTTTAAAAATATTCATAGGTAAATAACATTCATAAAATGGAGCTATTATGAGCATTGGATCTATTTTTTGGGTAAAAGGAAACATATTTAGTAATAGAGGAAAAAATTTGGGATTAAATGAGTACGTATTTTTACAGGTAATTTTTCTGCCTTGACAATGAAATTCTTAGTCAAAAGGTAAAAAGTATATTGTAATGAGAAAAAAAAACCTTCATAATTTAGAAATCTGGAAAAAAAGACTTCACTAAATTGAATGGATAGTCTGGACATCCATTACTAACTTGTGGTCAGTACACATACTGAAATTTTCAAACAATATCAACATTTCAAATTACAATAATAGGATTATTGATCACAGAACTTCAGGTGTGTCAAAGGTGCTTTAACAACCTTTTGTATTTCTATCTGAATTTCCTGCCATCACCTCAATTGCTGTCATTTCAATTAAACAGGTCATAAAACAATTTAATCATTCTTGCTCTTAATTAATTTCCCCCTTTTGCTCCCCTCTTGTCCCAGTTACTTCTCATTGGAGCTTATCATTGTCTCCTCCCTTCCCTCAGCCTCCACGTCCTGTCTATTTATCATCAAGGCATGTAGGTTCTTCCCAAGTCATACCTGTTACAGCTCTCCTATCCTCTCCAGTCCCATTGCCGCCACTCCCGTTCATGCCATCAACCATGTATACTGGCTTTACTGTCACAGCCTGCTGAGTCTACTGCCTCCAGATGCTTGCTCCTCTCTTTTATTCATTTACTAAACTAATCTTCTTTAAAATTCCATTTTGATCACGTCATAGTAATGTTGATCACATCATAAAACTGTTCATTATTTTTTAAGGACTCTGAGGGAAATCAGCGATTTTGATTAAAAACTGTTCAGTTTTTATAAGTCGGTATGGAAAATGCTGGGCTTACTGGCCCTCTTCTCTCATTTGGTGCAACCTAGTGTTGATGCCAGCTTCAAAAGGAGGAAGCTACTTCCTCCTAGCAGAGGGCCAGGAAACAGTTCTTTTTTAAAACATCTTTTTTGGGGAAAAAAAGATAGTCATTATAAGCTCTTGTTCATTGCTGTGTCCCAGCTTCCAGAGCACTACCTGGAACATAAGTGCTGAGTAAATATTTGAGAAATAAATGGATACAGGTTTCCCCTACTATCTGAAAGTACAGCACTCCTATGAAACTTTACGTAAGCCAAAATGGCGTAAAGCAAAGAAGCAATTACTTTAGGACACATTTTGCTAATGGATGCCCCAAATAAATCGAGTTAAGGCACAGATGCTCACAGGCACAGCTGAAAGCTATGGCTGCTTGATGCTGAGATGTGGAGTGTAGTTCCTGGGGGAGGAGCTTGGTGATGCCACTCTCGCTACTCCAGGTACTTGCTGCCTCTGTAACAGCCCCCTGCAAGCAAATGCTGAATGCATTTTTGCTTTCACTTTTCTTCATAAGAGCAAAAATCCTCTTCAAATTTCTTCCAGTTAGGGAAAACAGGAAAACCAATGGAGATCTTTCATAAAAGTCAAGTGGCATAAAGTGAACTTTCAAAAAGTGGGGAATAACTGTATTTATTGGGGAATGTATAAGAAATCTCCTCCTGACTTAAGCCGAATTTGTTGGAATAAAAACCCACAGGGAACAGAAGGTTACAGAAAGTAGCAAGTTCTGTCTTAAGAAAGATTTGGTCAGAGAAGAGTTGAATAGTGAGGCGACTTAGTGTAAGATCAAATGAGTGTGATAAAAAAGAAACTTAATAGCTTATCTCTGATAAACTGTATAGCAAAGTCTAATGAAGTATTGGAGAAGCAGGGTAAGAATGAATTGTCTTCAAAGAACTTTTTAGTGCCTTTTTGAAAGAGTTGCTAGTAAAACCCAAGATAACAGACAAAAGATGAATCTTACAAAAGCTTAAGTCTCAAAAAAAGTTAAGTTGTTTTCTACTTAGGCTTGAGTGACCGCCAGAGTTGAAGTTTAAACTTGTATTAATTATCTACTGCTGTCAACAAATCACACCCAAAATTGGCAGCTTAAAACAATACACCTTTATCAGTCACAGTTTCTGTGGGTGGGGATCTGAGTGTGGTGTGGCTAGGTAACTGGCTCAGGGTCTCTCACAAAAACACCGTCAAGGTGTTGGTTGAGGTTGCAGTCCTCTCAAGGCTCAAATGGGAGGTGATCCCCTTCCAAGGTGGCTGTTGGCAGACTTCAGGTCCTCACTGGCTCATGGCCGGAGACACCAGTTCCTTGTCACGTGGGCCTCTCCAAGGAGCAGCTCCCACCATGGCAGCTGGCTTCCATCAGAGGGAGCAAGCACGAGGACAGCAAAGAGCCTGAGGTCTGCCAACATTCACTGGTCTCACCATGTTCTTCACCATCCTTAAGCAGCAGGCTTGATAGAACGGTGGAATGACTTTTTGAACACTCACTTATGGTACCAGGCTAGGTGACAACATCTTACAGAGATGAGACAATGTCTTCCAAGATGTGTTATTTGCTCTAAATCAGACTTTAATACATGTGCTATTTCTCCCAGACCTCCAGGGATGAGAGGCAGAGATGGGACTGGCTTCTCTTCTTACTCTCATTAGTGATCTACTAGCAAAACGGCTGCTTCCCATTCCCGTGACTTCAGGCTCTGTTGGGGTAAAGGTCTTAGTTCCAGAGGAAGAAATGCTTCGATGAGGGGTCGCAGCAGTGATTCCGTCGAACTGGAAGCTGAGGCTGCCATCTTGCCGTTTTGGGCTCCTTACACCACTGAATTAATAAGCAACAGCAAGTGCTGCTATATTGGCTGGGGTGACTGATCCTGATCACTAAGGGAAAACTGAGTTGCTACTATACAGTGGGGTAAAGAAGAGTATGTCTGCAATGCAGGAACGCCTCTAGGACACCCATCAATATCTCCTGTGATTAACGTCAACAGAAAACTACAACAATGTAACTCAGGAAGGATTGCCAATGGCCGAGGCCCTTCAGGAATGAAGACACGGGTCATCTCACAAGGCAAGGAACCATGACCAGTTGAGACACTTGCTGAGAGCAAACAGAATATGGATTGAAGGTAGTTACACTTACCAGATAAAACTACATGACCAGTTGCAAAAATGAGGAATGTAATAGTTATGAGTATTTCTTCCTCATTTTGATATGAGTATGTATGCAACACATATTTTTGTTTTCATCTCTCTTATTACCTTATTGTCACATGTAAGATGTGTCAATAGTAATTAGCTTTATCTCTCAGTATTTAAATTAAAAGATACCAAAGATGAGAAGAATAAACATCAATCAAGGACAAAACAGGGGCTTTGTATCCTCTTCTAGTGTGTTTTCAGTTGTACATGGGATAGCTGTATCTTGTTAGGTGGAAGCATGACTTCATTAATGCCTTTATTTGGTGATTAAGTCCGGTTTAAGGGGATGTAGATGAGTGCCGACTTGACAAGGAGTGGACCGTGGAGGCTCTGTAATGTGTCACTTTGGCTAGGTTGAACTACATTTCAACCTAGCAAAATTTCTTTTCAAACTGTATGTTTTGGGTTAGGATGTTTCACAATGGAGATTTCTGTGAGAAATTTGGAGGGTTAAAATGAAGCAGCAGCCATTTTGAGCTCCCACATGTTGTTTATCTGCTGGTTCATTTGGTGGCCTGAGGCAGGGGCCAGGATTGTATCCATCCTACCCTGGATTCTCCTCCAGCGGCGATGACTCCTGGCCAGTTGTGCACCTGGTTAGCTCCATGACGAAGGGCACTGGCTTCGACAGGGCACCCACACCACAAAGGGCAGAGGCCACAAGAACTGACATGGGTTTAAGTCCATCCTCGTGGACTTACCCCTTTACTTAACATCTTCACTTAACTCCCTGCTCTGTAAACTCAAGCTCCAGCATTGCATGCAAAATCAATATTCTTACAGAGACAGCCAGCTCTGGTCAAATCCCAGGTCAAATCTCTGTAACAAATCCTTTACTATGTATAGTCCACCCTCATTATTTGTGGGGTCCATATTTGTGAATTTACCTACTTAATAAAATTTATTTGTAAGCCCCCAAGTCAATACTCATGGCACTTTTGTGGTCATTTGTGGATATGTGCATGTGTAGAGTGGTGAAAAGTTTCAGTTGCTCAACATGCACATTCCTAACTAAGAACAAGGCCATGCTTTGCCTTCTTGTTTCAGTCCTTGTACTGTAAACAAGTGTCCTTTTTGCAGACTACTTACTGCCATGTTTTTCACATTTTCATGCTTTTGTTGGTGATTTTACTCTTTGAAATGGTGCCCAACTACAGTACTGAAGTGTTATTTAGTGTCCCTAAGCTCAAGAAGACTGTGATGTGTTTTATGGAGAAAATCAGTGTGTTAGAAAAACTTCATTCAGGCATGAGTTCCAGTGCTGTTAGCTGTGAGTTCAACATTAGTGAATCAGGAATCTATATTACATAAGGTGCCTTTAAACAGAAATATTCATAAAACAAAGTTATATACTGACTGGTTGATGAAAATGTTGTGACCAGAAACTTGCAGTTTGGAACCTAACCCTGTATTTTCCCTAGGAGCAATGATTCAGTATTCACTAATTCAGTGCTATCAGAGAGTTTACGGAACATAACCACTGATGATACAGGAAATATACTGTACTTAATGTACACACACACACACACACACACACTCACACATACACACATATTGTAGCATATATATTTCCTAGCAGTCTGTTTCTCTAACTGAACCCTGATTGACAGACCAGAAAAGTATAGTTATAATAATGGTGAAGTACAGTTCCCATGAAATTTAGTTAATAATGATACTTCTTTATCTAGTAGTTGAACTGTTCTCCAAATCATTCCCTTCAAGTATACAGACACGTCTGCACCATTAAGTACTTAGTGATTAGCTATCCCCCATGGTTGTTATATGGAGTAGTTCATGTTCAAAACTTCTGCTCATTCTTTGGCATCTATGACCAAAGCAAGCCCATTTCTATTCTGTACCATAACCAGACACCATTGCCCACTTTGTGTTTACCATCAAAACTGGTTGGCAATTGTGGAAGCCACAATCAGAAAGCAATGAAAAATGTCACTCTCTCTTCCCTAGAGATTAGAGACTAACATATAAATCCTGTAGGCTGGAATCAATGTCAGTCTTAAACGGTCTGGAGCCCACCTGCTTCCTGAGGTGCTTACCCCATTTTACCTCTTTTCTTTCAAAACACAGGCCAGTCTTAACCTTAGTTCCCTGTGAACATCTTCAGGTCCATTCCAGCCCTTACTCCTTACCTTACTCTGCTTCTTTTGGCTAGAATACCATCCTGCATGTCTTTCTACAATCCAAATCCTATCTAACACACAAGGTCCAGCCAAAATCTTCTACATGAGAAGCTTTTCTAGACTCTAGGTCACAACAGTCTCTTTCTCTGAACTCTTGACCACCTATTGTATCAATGAGTTGGTAATCAATCAGAGACAAATACTCTGAGGTCCTGTACTGCTATCCAGTCCCTGTCTTAATCAACCTTTAATTCATGTACATCCTGTCTCCTTAAGCTTCAACAGCAAATGTCAATACTACTCTCAAGTTGTTTCACTTACTCGTCTTCACGAGTTCGTTGGTAAGCATCTTCAGTTACTTAACGCATTTCTGGTCATGGATCAGACCTACGCTATAGGTTACCAATAATTCATTCAAAGATTCAAGGCAGAACAAGATGCTTAATTTGCAAAACAGAATTCCACATTTCATTAGCATATTTTTGCACCTTAAGAAAACCACCCCATACATTTCCCATCAAACACATACCTGCTGAAACTCGGGGGCAGTCAGGCAGCATGGACTCCACTGATGTGTCTAATGGTTCTGAGCTGGAGACCCAGTTACAACAGTTCTGCAATGTAATAGAGACAATGTTCTGCTGAAACATAATTTAAGGCAAGACCAATTTACTAGGCTGCAGAGATTAATTTATCCAATATAACCAACCACTATAAGTATACTCTATTTTCCATACACTGTAAAAAGTTCTCTTATGTACATAGTCAGTAATCATTCATGACCAACATGACTGTAGAAAAAAGTTTATCTTCTACAATCCAGCAAATTATCTGTGCTGATATTAAGAAGACATGTAACCTCTGTGAATGACGATGCAATATGCTCATAAGAGACAGCTAGGATTTTAATTAAGGGAAATTGAAAAGGGTGTCCATTTTTAACTTTTAGATGGAAATAACTATTAATTTGAATACGTGAAAGAATATTTACATTTTAAAACAAGTCGCCCGGCTAGCTCAGTCGGTAGAGCATGAGACTATAAAACAATATTCTTTGTCTTTGTAGTAGGAGAAATACATTTCATAATTACTTCTCAAAATTTGGCCAGTATAAATATACTACTTTAAAAGTTTTTCTTCAACCTATTTCAATGAAGGCTGTATCAAACAATTCAAGAGAAACACAACCTGGTGAATTGTAGCTGTGTGTCTGAGGACACAAAGCTTTCAAGATTAAAGCTTAACCTCTAAGATAATGATGATTTACAACTCAGACAAATGAAATAAAAATAATCTGTATTTCTTCCATACATTGTAAGTCTGTATTTGAAGTCTGGCTTAAAAAATGTGATTAACCTCATATGGCTTTAAAAAAATTTCCAACACACACACACACACACACACACACACACTGAATTTCCAGACAGATTTTATTTTGAAAGAAATCATCCTATCAATCATGTTGAAAAAATCGCTGATTGCTATTCTGGTAAACAAGCATGTATTGTGTATTTTTAGATGCTTGCTGTCCTGGTTGTGCACCATGGAATCCGTCCTCACTGTGGAAAGATCCTTGACTGGTAGATCAAGTGTCTTATTGTATTTCCTTAATTCATTCTGTCTGGAAGAAGATGTCAGCTGTGTTGCAGTGAGGAGAGAATTTCAAAGGCCCCAGTCCCCACCAATAAAGGCCAAGGAATGGCTTTTGAATAGATTTGTCAAGGCAACCCTACTGTTCTGGGACCAGGGAGAGCAGGAATAACATAAAGGAAGGGTTGCTGTATGAGATTAGAAAGTGAAGTTCACAAAGCATGGCAGATTTTTGTAAGAAACAGTAGATCAATGAAACTATTGAACTGTGTGGAAAAAAAAAAAAAACCATGAAAACAAACACAACATCTAGTAATGTTCTTAAATGCTTTCTCTCTTTTTACATTTAAAATGGATAAAATATTACTATTTTCATGTATTACAAAAGCTTGATGGTTTAAAGTGGATATGTATTCTATAACTTGCACTCCTAATCTTAATTAGCAGCTGAATGCAAAATTATACAATGTAAGAGAGAAGGAATTATAAAAGAAATGGGGTTTTAGAAGATATTTCATACATCTGAAATAAGTAAAATTAATATTACTATTGATAGAATACCACATCAGAGAGTTCTAGATAATGCAGAAGATTAGCACACAATTAGCCAGCTTTTATATACAATGTGACACTTGCTTGTAAGAAATAAGTATTCTCCAAAGCAGTGTCAAGATATGTAAATGGATGATTTGTTTTATCATTCATCACAACCCCTAATAAATTCAAAAATCATGACTTCTATAGGTACTAAAAATAGGCTCCCAATGATACAGGCAGATAGCGTCAATGAAGAATGACTTTCTCTTTCTCTCTTTTTCTTAAACAATTCAGTCTTTTCAATGACAGCAATTAGCACTACCGACAGACAGGCAGCGATTAGGTATATATTTTAATTATTATTCATCCTAGTAGTACGTCCAAATCTGATGAAAGTCGGCTATTACCCAGGTGATATGTCAGTCTTAATACTGTTCACTTATACTTCACGTATGTAAAACTGTGTCTTATAGGATATTTCCAGTATTAATAACAGTGATGGTACTTTACAATATGCAGGTGATTAATCATTTTCTAACTCGTTATCACTGACTTTAAAAAGCTCAACAAAATGGGTTTTATCTAGGTCACTTTTAACTCCAACATTTAAAGCAAAATATAGGTTAACATTTTGGAGTCCTGAAATTTCAGTTTTTATCTAGGCACACGTTTAGGCTTTGATCTCTCATAAAAACAGGGTAGAAATTAAACACCTTATAGATAAAGTACATATGTCCAAAGTTCTCTGGAATGACAAAGTACTGGTGTAGGATTGTAAAGGTTCGATACCATAAGTTGATGTATATGCGTGGTGTGTGCATGTTTGTGTGACATTTTTACCACGCTAGGAAAAATACAGAAAGAAGAGGGCAAAACAAGCTAAAAATATGTTTTCCATATGATAGAGTATAATGAAATAAAATAATGTAAACAAACTGGGAAATATGTGTAAAGAAGGAAATATGAGAAAGACATACAGCCATTACGTATGAATTCAATCTATCTGAAATTCCATGTTATCAAAACGTAACTCCCTATTCTGAGGTGTGTTTTTATAGTTTAGAAATCAAATCTCTTTCCATTGTTTTTTTCTAATGCCTGTTTTACCCCTCTTCTCAGTGCCCCAATTTGCACCCTGTACCAGTTCTTCAGCTGAGATGAACACTAGCAAAGAGTCTTGGAAGATGACAGAAGCAGCCCACTAGGAAAGCCCTATCTAAACTCAAATCATGCTGCACTGGGTTCCCAGACCCTGGGGATCTTATTCTCAGCTTCCCTGAGCAGACAGCAAGGCATGATGGAGTAGAGGTACCAACAGAGCCATGCCTGAGCCTCAGATGCAGCCCTGTCTCAACCTAATCAACAAGCAGAGAGAAAGATGCCCCCTTGGCCAGAGCCAGCAGATGGGGATGGATCATGTAACTAGAGCATCTCTGGGTCTGAGGGAAGAAGACAGAAACAAGCAACATAGTGAGTTTCTTAAAGGTAACTGTTTTCAATTCAAAAATATTTTACCCTGAAAGTATGACTTTACAAGTTTTTGTGGTTGTGAATAGTCTTCTTTGTGAAATCCAAAAGCTTGGGAACTACTGATACGGACGAGATGTGCCAATGGGCCACAGTGCTCAGTGACTCCCTCTGACAGTTAAACCAAGGGTTGACAATATTTCAGTGTAGGTATTAAATGAACTAAAATTTTTTATAAATAGGTTGTAACTTAGTATATTATGTTTTTAAGAGAAGAGTAGGTAGTAGGTATTCCGGTGCAAGGTACTTGGAAGTATTTGGAGATGCCTGTTGCCCTGGTTGAGTTTAGGTTTTTACTCATTTTTATTTCATTTGTGTGAGTTATAAATTATCAGCGTCTTAGAGGTTGATCTCTAATATGGAAGGCACTGTGTCCTCAGGTAAGAACAACTACTGCTGTTCACCAGGTTGTGTTTCCAGGACTGATGTTCAGAGCTGAACGGTGATGGGTAAGGGTTCACGGCTATTATGCAGAACCACACGTTTGGCTTGGCTGGACTTTCAGAGGCCGGGGTATGTCAGGAAATGACATTTGTCTACTCAATCTTTTTCTTTTTTTTTTTTTAAATAAAAAGTATGTATTTAAGTTGTACAACATGATGATTTGATATACATATACACAGTGAAATGATTACTACAGTCAAGCTAATTAACATATGTTCTCCTTACAGTTAGCACTTTGTGTGTGCGTGTGGTGAGAGAACCTGAAATCTATTCTCTTAGCAAATTTCCAGTATTCAGAACAGTTTTATTAAGTACAGTCATCATGCTGTATATTAGGTCTCTAGACTTAACGCATTCTACACAACTGGAATCTTTGGCCAACATCTCACCTTCCTGACACTGGTAACCATGATCCTATTCTCTGCTAGATTCCAGGTATAAGTGGGACCGTGTAGTATTTTTCTTTCTGTGTCTAGTTTATTTCCTTTAGCATAATGTCCTCCAGGTTCATCCTTGCCCACTCAGTGTTTATGGGCCTGGAGCTTGAAGTAAGAAGTTCCTTTCAGGAGCTGCCTTTGGTTACTTTTTCCTCTCCTCATGAGGCTGGCTTAGTATGTAGGCTTGGTATTTTGGTTGGGAGTAGATTTTGTTTGGAATCATTGCCAAAAGTAGCCCTTTCTGACCTTTCTTTGAAAGAAATTGTTATTTTAAAATTATACAATTAATACAAGAATGTAGTACTTAACTTTCTTTCTGTGTGCTAATTAGAATTTTTAAAAATAAGCTTTTCATAGTAAGTGAATATTTAACATCAGTAACTTTACCATATTAACTTAAACATGCTTACAAAACAAAAAACAGTTTTACTAATTTACCGTATAATGAGAATGACTAGGCAATTGTACCACTGTCCCACTTCCAAATTTTAAAGCAGTATTTGGTGAAATAATGGAGCCAATCATCAAGAGACCAAAAGCACTGAGGCTTCACCTACAAGCAGACTGCTGTTTTTATGGACAACACTCCTGTTTAGCTAAGATGTTTTTCTTGGGAGAGGTATTTGCAAAATTGCCGAGTTTTTGAGCTGATTTCAAATGAAGCTGGAGTAGGGGAGATGGCAGGGCAGTGGGATGGTGAGGATCATAAAGACTTCCCTCCTACACCCTTCTCCCCAACACCTGTGCTCAAGACAACAGCCCTTTCTAATCGCTGAACCTAGGCTTGATTGCTCTTCATTATTTCAAGGAATTATGCAGAGTGGAGACGGACTAAAAAGGAGAAAGAAGAGGGGATGGAGTTTCATCCTGAGTGCTGGGAAATGCTGGGCTCTAATCTTGCCAAACCACATTGAATTTTCTGGTAGAGGATCACACATTTAGGTGAGTCCCTACAAGATATGTGACATAGACTTCTATAGTCTCCCTTTTTGTTCCTGTTTTAGGGGAGAGCTCTGAGCAGGGATAATTTCAAAGCTCCATCAACAACGATCTAATAATTTTTTATCTCTGGGATCTTATAGTGTTTTCTATAATAATATGTTTCACTTCTTTACTTCTTCACTGCTTTTCAAGGGATTTTCTTCTTGGTTATCACCTTTGAGTCTTACAATAGTTGACAAAGTAGATAAAATAGGAATTATTATCTCTAATTCCCAATTATGAAACAAGCCCAGAAAGATGGAGTGGCTTTCCCAAGACAGTAAGTCTTGGCAGAGTACCTGGTAGACCCTAGTAGCTCCTTCATTATTGATTTACCTAGTGAGTGACTAAGCCAGAATCATTATCAAAACTCAGTTATCCTAAGTCCTTGTTCTGCATTAATTCCCTTTTGTAAGATATTTTGAATATGCAAATCATTCATAAAACAAAAGTAGAATAGTGTTCATGTATCTTATTTGGGGGTGAAAAGGTAACAACAATAATAGCTGTGATTGACTGAACTCCTTTAAAGTACCAACAACTGTGTGATTTCTTTATATAAGTTTTTCCCAACCATGTTTGCAAGGCAGGTATTATATTTTACAGATGAGAAGACTGAATCTCAAAGATATTAAATAACTTGCCCAAGACTATACAGCTAGGTAAGTGACTGAGCTGGGGTGAGTTCCGGTGTGTCGTAATACAAAGCTCTTCATGCTGCTTTACACCTAAGGCATAACTGAGGGAACTGAAAGAACTAGGTCATTTATTAAATTTTATAAAATTTTCAGAAATTTCTTAAAAGCTATGCCTACAAAAAAAATTAATGACAGCTTTGATTAAATTAAGATGAATTCAACTACTGCCTATTTCAGTCAGATGAAAAAATGCAAAGATTAATATATTCTGATTTTTGAAGCAGACGCCTAATTCAGTCTTAGTTAGAGATACTTAAAAAAGTAAATCTAAATAAATTTTGTTCTATTTGTCACCTGGAATGAGACACGAAGAACTCCCAATTAAAAAATGATGAACAGGGATGTTTCTAGTTTGAGATAAGTACTAAATTCTATATTGGTTATGTGTGGGGGGAAAAGGATACTAACAGCTCATTTATAAACCTTGCTACTTATATAATGCTGGGAGCTGTTATGTATCCATTTGGACAGATAAACCGCAAAAAAAGAGTTTAGGCATGAAATATGCAAAATTACTCTTGAAAAAGTTTAGGCCCTTAGAAATGACTATTAAGGATGTAGATAAATTGTGAAAGGAGAAATGTGAAAAGCAATGCAGACAGAAGACACCTGGGTGTTAGAATAGATTTTTAAAAATCCCACCTTTATATGTTTATAACATTATGAGGAATAGAGTAAAAGTATTTTGGACTTTTTCATGATGAAAGTACTTTTTCTAATGGAGAAAACAGATTGGTGATATGATAACATCACTATGGGATTATATAGCCTAGTCTTCTATTTATTCAAAATTCTTTTTAGATATTAATTCTCTGGTCCTTACAGTGCACCAGGAGGACTGGTAGAAGTTACCCACTGTATCTATGGAGAGAGGTCAGCTGAGTAAATACCTGAGTATTCTATTAAAATACTGAAGAGGGTGGGTATAGCACCATGGTGGAGCACATGCTTTGCATGCATGAGGTCCTGAGTTCAATTCCCAGTACCTCCATTTAAAAAAAAAATGAAAAAAAAATTAGGAAGGTCAAACAGCTCATTCATATAAGTATGGATTTGATTAAAAAATTGCTATATCTTGGCATGGCAGATGTCAATTGCTTATGATATCAGAAAAGTAAATATAAATAAAAAAGATATTTCAGATATATATCTGTAATAGGAATCAAAGAAATAATGAGCTGAAAGTTTTTTGAAAAATGGGAGCAGGTTTAACGAGCCCTTGTTAATTCTCAGGCTCACTAGCCCTTAGGAAGAGTGAAAAGCTTTCTTAGCCTGAGGCTGGACTGTGACCAGCTCCTGTGTTTCTCCTCCCTCAAGGGTCTGGCAAAACACTATTTCAGCTTTTTACTTCTCCCCCTACTGGCAGCAGTGAGCCAATCCATTTAAGAGGGGCACATACTGGCCACCTTTCAAGAAAAGGATGAGACCCAGTGTACATTAAGCTTCTTTCTTGTGATTAAGCAGTACCAATGCTAAAGAGCTGGTGGAAAAATCCAGTATCAGGAAATAATAACCTCCTAACAGATCAAGACTTTATTCAGCCAAAGTTCCTCCTGCATGTTGTATGCATACCTATATTCCATAGAAAGCCGAAAAAGGGGAGGAGGGCTTTCAAAAAAGTCGCTGTTCTTCACAAGGGTTTTCTATTATTACTTCAGCCGTGTCTAGTTTTCTCTCTTCCCTCTAAATGTTCCGCCTCTAGAAAGGGAGTTGGGGAGTGGGAGGTGATATAAACTGGTGGGGGCTCAAGATATAAAGGCCACACTCACTCATCTCAGCACTGAAAAAAAGCCCTGTCTCACCTCTCTCATCCATTCTCGAATCGTTTTGCCAGCTTCTTGATGCCACACATTGTGAACGGAGTCTGTCAACGCCACAGCAGTTACCTTACTTTTCACATCTGCTTCGCGTTGAATCATCTGTTTTGAAAAAGGAAAATAAAATGTTGGCTATAATTTTTTCCCTCCTGGGTGCTTAGTCACAGATAATGGTAATATTATATTAAAAGTGAAAAAGTAATATGCATCTCTTCTTCAAAGTTAGTCGTTTCTACACTGAACACATGCCCTGTTCTTGTCCAGAGATGTGAAGAGACCTAATATTTTCTTTTAAAAAGATAATACCACTTAAGTCTTAGAATTACACAGTTCTATCATCTTCCATGTCGTTTGACAATTCAAGGATTAAAGGGATCACAGGGGGAAAAAGGAGGAATCCCTGAGGGCCTCTTTCACAAGTTTCTTCCACCATTTCCTATCTCAGTGCTTCAGGGAAGTCAGTACCCGGGGTTCATGGTTAGCTAGTTAGGACTAACTTCTACTAATTTTCAGTAGATGGTATATCAGTAAAGAATGATATCTTGCTTTAACTTCTCCAACTTAACTAGCAAGCTCTTCACCATGGCCTTGTCATTCCTTGGTGTTTTAAATGCCCACAGAGATCTTTCTCTTCAAAGCCAACCAATGTCATTTTGCTTTCTAATATATTTATGATTACACTTTTAATTCTTTCTATAGAATGTTATTTCTATAAAATTAAATGGTTCTAAAATTTAAAAAGAGCCACTTGGCTTGAAGAAACTGAAGAATTCATCAGTGGTCTGTAAGACAGAGAAACTGAAAAATAAGAATTCTAGATGAAAAGAGTCAGAAAATTGCTAGTGACCCTAATTTGATATGACAAATATAAAAAACTTGATAAAAAATTAGTTAAAATACAATAGGTAGTAGCCTTGAATTTCATAGCCATGTCCTCACTATTTCTTTGCATCAAATGTCTTTCTCCCTCTAAAAATGAGCAATTTCTCTGTCATTTGCTATTAATTTCTATGGATTGTCTATCAAAAATATATTACTGACATTTTTTAAAAAAGGGAGAATTCTGAATGATGATGAAAGCTCATACAGAGAACACTGCAAGCCATGCTTCTGATACCAAATGATGCCTGTTGGCATTCTGAATTAAAAAAATGTGTCTCTTAAATTTCTTTAAACCCTGCCTATGCCCATCCCCTTTCACTGAACACTACCTAATGGAAATCTAATTCACTGTTAATGCTGCCTGAGCAGCATTTCCACACCTTAAATCTTTGTGCCTTGTGTTTTCTGCTTATATAATGTGGAAATCTTCAAATCAATGATGGTTAGCCAAATCATATTACCGCCAAAATTCACCTCGTGATACCGATATTTTTTAAAGCATAAAATAATACTCTAATTCAATACTTCACCTTCATTATTAAGTAGTTTGCTACCTTCTTCTAGATTTTACCTTAAAAATAGATTCTCACTGGATCACACTGGCACTAGAATGTAAAAATTTAAACTGACACTAAGATAATAAAGTCCCAAATTCCACAACAGTGAACCCACCTGGCTCATGGAGAACTTACATGTCCTTATTCTCCTTTTCTAAACAGTAACACTTTTAGAGATCTAGCTGTTGCTGAAGCTAGAAATAAGAACATGCTCTTCTGGTATTCTAAGAATATGTCTGCATTTAAAAATATTTGCCCTGAATTTTGTTTTGGTTGTTGTTAACACATGCTGACTTAAATTTAAGGTGTTGGTGTCTGAAGACACTAAATATTGAGGGCTATTTGTGAAATGATATAAAATTAAGAATTGAACAGGCTGAGGATTTAGTGTAAAAGTAGAAAATCTGGGGAATAATTCTACAAACCTGGAAAATGTACAGTCAATAGACTGACTACCAGAGGGGAAAAAATTTTGGTCAGTTTGTCCGTCTGGCTAACACTTCACATACTAGATGTGATGATGCGCAACTTTTGTTCACATCACATCAAATCACATTATAACCCAGCACGATACTCTCTTCCACTGTTACAGTCTCTTGCAGTTTAAAAAGCACTTCCACATTATATTACGAGAGGACAGGAATGGTCAAATTCCAGAGGATCTCAACCAAGAGCTGTTTACAAATGAACCCAGTAACAAAAAATTTTATATATTTGACTGTTGAGGATTAGTAGAATTGTAAATCAGTGAAAATCTTTACGGTTTCGTTTTGCAGACTATTTCCCTCTGTTTTGGGCTCGCTGCAACTTATTCTGAAAGTCCTGGGACTACCCTCACTGCCATGTCTGACCAGCGCCTCCGCTTCTTGGATGTGTTGGTGTGGTTCCCAGCAGCCTTCTCTCACCTACTGCCTCCTCAGGGGATGAGCACTGATGAGAAATGCTGTAGAAAGGCAATGGTAGGGGTAGACTGAATACAGAAATCAAGACTGTTTAAGAGACAGACCTTTGATGGAATATAGCTAAAGCAAGGAATGGGTGGAGGTGCAGCTGGGTGGGAAAACAACTTCTGTAAAAGTCCGTCATGATAGTCTGGAAAACCCAGAAATCTGAAAGGAAGGAACCCATATGGGCAAAGTCCTACTATATGTCAATCTAAGGTGGTGAAGTGATTTTTATTAGGATCTATGGATATGAACACCTTTGAAATTCTTTGCAAAATTCTGTCTGTATATATATAGATATAAATAAATATTTTTGTATCTTTATGTATATATATATAAATAAATATTTTTCTGGGAGAAGATGCTTTACTTTGATTACATTCTTAAAGGGATCTCAATCTCTAAAAATGTTAAGACAGTTGAACTCAGTGTCTCTGCATTCCCAAATGAGCTGTGAAGTATCTGCTAAGTGATCCCTTTAAACAATGACACTAAAGATCACTTTAACACCTATACAAATCTTTCAAAAAAAGACGGCATTTTTTTGTTGGTGTTATAATGTCTTCAGTACAGTAGTAAGGTATCAAGAGTTGAATAAAAGTGACAAAATTTTTTTTGATACTCCAGACATCAACATCCTAAAGTTTCATGGCTTAATAGGTTCTATGTGGTATAGTTACAATTAAAATCTTTTTGTTTTTATTTATGTATATAATATATATTTATATGTGAGTAGCACTTCATAAATTTCAAAATGAATACATAGTCATTCTCAGCTTACTTTGAAATAATATTGAAATGTATGTAAAACTTGTATCATTTTCTGTATTTTGGAGGAGGAAACTGAGGCTTGGAAACTCGTTAATGGTCACGCAGATATGAGTGTATGTCTGTGGCTATGTAAAGTGACATGACTTGAACATGACTTTATGTCTTGTGTTCCTTCATTTGTATCACATCTCAGTAACATAATATTACACTCACATAAATAAACTCATTTAATTAATTCTCTTTTCACATATACAATATTTCATTGACTTGGACATTTAAAAAAACGGTAAAAAAAAAAGTCCAAATCCAAATCAGTAAGGAATGTTAAATTCTAAAAATCATGCTAAGATAAAAAAAGCCATGAGCAAAGTGAGACTATCAATAGCATTAAAAAATTATTACCACAGTTCTAAAGTAAATGATGTCTAGGATAATAGGGAAAATTAAATATTTCTATAAATCATATCTATAAATATTAATCATTATTAATCAAACATATTTATTTCTATAAATCATATTACTCTCATATTAATTTGAGAATTAATAAAAAATATTTGATGCTGTCACTTGATATTTTTGTTTCCCCCTCTTAATCCTATCCATTTATTCCATTTTTGTTACGTCTTTTTACTTTAGCTTATACACAATCTGCTCTTTCCTTCACTGTCTGCATGTTCCCAAACTGACAAAAGCTTAACTAACTCAATAAATATCAAGTCCTTTGAACAGAGTAAAAATATATACCATCCGTATGTAGGCTCATCTTATTATTAAAATTCTAGATGGGGTTGAAATTGAGAGGAAAAAGAAAAACACTTCTATTATTTTTTTTTCTTCCAGAGTAAGTGTAAGATTTTAAATATTAAGTAACTGTAACCAGATAAGACAGCTTATTGGAGTGTAAGAGCATTTGGTGAGATGGAGACCAGAGGACCAGAGGACCAGAGGCGTGGCACGGGAGGGCCAGAGTCAGCAGCAGCTACCTTGCTCCCCTCCCACAGGGTTGCTACCATCTCTCCCCAGGATCATGTAGACCTTTTCTGTCCCCCTAACCTCCCTCACCATGCTTTCTCCAATGCCCTCAAATGATGGACCTGCATCTTCACAAATATCTGGCCCAATCCAAATACTTCATGCCACCCTAAGGGTTCCTTAATTCCCCTTTTGCACCTACAAACTGTTGTAACTTTTCCCTGGGTTTCATTTCTTCCAGAAGTCTACCATGAGCTACTTTTAGCAAAGGAAAACACAAAGACTATTTTACTTCCACCAAATTAAATTAAAACTTGCTGTCGTAGCTTGGAAGATAAGCTTTTGAGGGCAGGCAGGGAAACGCTGATGTTAGAGGGAAGCTCTGTCACGGAATCTGGAAGCAGTTTCCTATCTCTGCTCCAGGGTCTTGGATTTTAGAAATTATAAATCCAATCCGATACTAGATTCACTACTCCCATCCTAAAGAAGTGAACCCTGAATTGGATCACCTTAACCTTAACCTAAAGAAAAACTAGATAATTTAATTTCCCCATATTTGTGATCCAGCAGGATAAATGTCTTATATTTTAAAGTCCAAGGGGACTTCCTGAAAGAGCCAGTGTGGATTAGGGGGGAGGGATGTATATATGTACATACAGATCCATATTTATATTTGCATATGTAACATATTTTAAACATGCTTTTGAGGGAAATATTTTAAAGTCTTTCATCAGCAAAAGCCATTACCTCCTTTTTCAATTCTAACATGTGTTACACATATGCACTGTTGAGGGTTACAGCATGTGAATCACTTGTATAGGAAAGAATATTCTCAAAGAAAATCAAATAACGCATGTTTCCTTCAGATTAGGATCTGACACTCCTGTACGTTTATAAATCTGAGGATCATTACTACTGTATGAGCATGAATGAATCATCACTCTGGTTAATAGCACGGCTGAGGTTTGAGCCGTCTTTAAAAAAATACATGTGTATAAATAGATTAGCTCCCTCTAGAGCTCCCTGAGTTAAGATTTCAGATTAAGTTGTTTGAAAGTTTGAAAAGTATGAAAAGCTGGTACCTTTCCACATTTTTGTTATGTAGATTATAATTACACTCAGTGCTTCTGCTTGAGTGTAGTCTTTACGGGACTTGATAAACAGATATTTGAACACAAGCCTCTCCCATCAGTTTACATTTCTGGGTGTACGTTCCCTGACGTGTGGTGCACTGCCCTATGGGCTATCAGGACAGGGTTACAGATGTGCCCTGGGCCAAGATGACTCATTAGCCGATGCTGGGTCTGTTAATGTCTTCCTAAAGATTCTTTTGTATAAGTCGGTCCCAATAGCATGCTACCCACAGAACAAATATCATCTTTGCTGTGACATTAAAACCTTGTCTCTGTCACAAGGCTCCTGAAGCACCTCTAGTGATTACAATGAAATACACACATGCTTTGGTAGATGAAATAGGAAGACTAAACTGCCCGGCAGGAAACTCAGACATGTATGATAGTTAGCTCTTGCATGTTACAATTCATACTTCCAATGTGCATCCAATATATATATATAGGAAAGGAGACGCTTTCAAGTAAGCAGTCTTCATAAGGAGTGTGTGGTTAGGTTCAAAGTCCTTGGCGTCAGTTCCCTAGGTTCAAGTCCTTGCTCTGCCACTTCTGGTAGTAACACCGTGAGTGAATTATTTTAATTTTTTTTGCATCTTAACTTCATCACAGGTAAAAGGGGGATGATGAATACACCTAAGTCATAGAGTTACCGTGAGATGAAATGAAGCAAATCTAAAGCAACTAGCAGACGACCTGGCACACAGTACACAATTATAGTAGACAACCCCACAAAACACACGGCGCAAACTACTCCGTACGCGTAAACTAGTGTATTCTCCTTTCTCAATGTAGAAGGCAACAGAAGCTTAACTTAGAATGCATTTAATGACAGCATGACTTTTTAAAGAGTCATAGATCCACAAAGGAAAAAAAAATTATTAAGGGCTGCTTTTTCCTTAGAGTATGTGGTTCAATAATTCTAAAACCACCAGGCTGAGAAGTAGAAAGAGCTGATTATTGCGTCTGTGTAAAGTCCTGTAATAAGAATACTAGACCAGTAATAGTACCATGCACTTGAAAGTTAAAACAGAACTGCTGAAGTCATACTGTGGCAACTTCACTTTCCGGGCACCAGTGAACCCTTTCAGAATTCCTTGGGCCAGCAGCAAAGCACGGAGCCACGGTTTAGCAGTGCCAAGCTGGTGGTGAGAGAGCCTCTTTACGGCTGGTTTCTACATAGAGGGAGTACAGCTGACTATATTTTTAAATAGATAATCACAGAGATATGAAATATGTCCAGAGGAAGGCAGTATAGTGTTGTAGTTAATAGCATGCTGAAGCTTTGGAACAAGATGTCCTTAAATTTTTACTTTTGGTTAATCATTATAAGAATACAAAAATGGGAGCAATAACAAAATTATTATTAATCAAAACTAATCATTATAAGAATAACAAAAATAAAGAGTCACCTCACAGGCTGAAGGATAACTGAAATAAGGCATGTCAGCAATCAACACTGTCAATTACTATTACTATTACCTAGACATTCATTTCTGATTTCTAAAATGTACCCTTCCTTTTAGATACGACATCTATGTACTCCTCAGTGACATCAACATTTACACGGGTGGGGTAGCAGTAAGAAGTGTCATACAATTACTACACCCACCTCCACCCCTACCTTCTCCATTATGTAAAGTGATTTGGGCTTGCTTAAATGTTTTTAAAGGAAATAACTAGGTATAAATAAGATAACCATACATTCCCAGGACAGTCCTGGCTTATGTCTATTGACCTGGTGTAATTATTAATAGTGTTCCCTTTCGGGGGTGGGGGTGGGTATAGCTCAGTGGTGGAGTATGTGCTCAGCATGCATGAGGTCCTGGGTTCACTCCCTAGTTTCTCCATTAACAACACACACACACACACAAGGAAAGTGTCCCCTTTTCACTGCTAAAAGTGTTTTGGTTTGGATGGTAAATTATACAGTCACTGTATGTATTAAGTATAATACAGAAGTTAAATGTTACTCTAGCAAATGAGTAAATTTTTCTGCCCCATGCTTAGGAATTTAAGCATCTATCCCAAACCTATAGAGTCATCACTACAAAAAAAAAATAACCATGTAGGAAAACATACAAGAAATATGTCCCAAAGTTCCTAAGTTCAAAACTTAAGGGCAAGCCTCAGTGCTGCGCGGGCCCCTCACAGATGGACATGCGGCCTCACACCCTGGGTAGGTAAACATGGCCAGCTGGAGCGCCACTGTAGCAACAGGCTAAGACAACATTCTCTTTTCCTGTGCTTTGAAGCTCCAGCTTCAATTCTTACAACCTTTGTCTAATTTCAGGAAGGAAAAGGCTCTCCACAGGCAAGAAGCCCAAGGGATAGGGTATGTAAACTGAAACTTCTTGGGTCACATGCATTTATGGAGATAAGTCTCCAGCCACCAGTTAGGGAATGGCAAGTTATGATTTATTATTGCAGGCAGCCAGAAGAGAGCAGTAATAACTTCCTTTTCCTTTCCTGCCTCGACCGTGCTGCCACGTGCAGACTCCTTCAGCAACAGAAAAGTATGTGGAAGGTAGGTTGAAAAGAAAAAGAAAAGAAAAACCAAAACAAAACAAATATTAAGTGATTGACAACCTGGGAGCTGGGAAAGACCAGTGCCTTACAAAAACACAAGATGTGAGGAAAAAAGCAACAGTTCGAGAAACTTACTTTGCTAATCAAGAAAACAGCAAGTTAATTGTAAGAAAAAAAAAATAAAAGAGGTCACAGATTAAAAAAACAGTGTAAGGGTTCATCAAGGTGACTGATTTAATTAAAACGTTTTATTATGTAATGTTTTAAGACTGACCATAAGTAAGCAAGATATTATAAAACACAGATTTGAAAATAACAATGAATATACACGAAGTGGATATATTATAAAAGTCTAAGTAAGGACTAAAAACATTGCCAGTCCAAAAAATTGAAGGCAGCCTTAGCAAAGGAAATGGTTAAATGGTGACAATAGATAGTCTTAAACAGAAAAATGAGAAAACTTATTAAAACTTTGTAAATGTACTACATACTAAGAGATGTTTCTGATGCAAATAAGTGCCAAGTATGTTCATAATACTTAGTTTAAAAATCACTTATGAGCCTTTATTAATTGACATATACTAGAAATACTTCGGTATATACGTTTTGTTTTTTTTCAGTAACATTCCCCTTTAATAGCCTGGTGGGAACTTATACATATATAAGGAAAGAGAGAGAGAGAGAAAGAGAGAGACAGAGAGAATGTATTTGTCAATCATTAAATGGTTTAAAATCTTGAGCCAAAAGGTTTCATTACGTCTCACAGGGGCAGGCATATACATTCAGCTGGGAGAATGTTAATATACTTAAGTTTTAAAGCATAGCATTTTCTTTAGGTCCAGAAAAAGAAAGATAAAGGGATATAATTTCCTGCCACAAAGATATATAGTAGATAACCAGAGTACAGGAGATCATGTTATTTAACAAATTTCTCTTAAAAGCCTTTACACTAGGTGTGAGGTGATGGATGTGTTGACTGGCTTGGCTGTGGTGAGTCTGTCACAATGTATACAGATATCGGGGTCATCAAGTTATACACCTTAAATACACACAAATATTTTAAACATATATAAAATACTTAAAAGTTATATTAAAATATATAAAATATGTCAATTATACCTCATTAAATCTGGGGGGTGGGGAAGCCTTTACATAGAATTCCCACATAGATATTTCATGTATTTGAAATTTTATTAAAATTTTCAAAGTTATTCTATAAATTTAACAATATTTTTACAAAAAATACAGGTTCCAATTACCTGTATTGGTTTCAATGTATCTTAAAGACTGTATACTCTGTTACCTGGCATAAACAGGGGAGCAATATTCTAACTTATCAACTGTTTTAGGTAATAATATTATGACCATAAAGTTGAGGAAGATGTGAATTTTGACCTTCAGCGAGAACTCACAGTTTAGGCAGGAAGGCAAGTTCTGATAAATTTTGTGGGGACCCTTTGAATTTTGAGTATTTATATATAGATTATCTCATTAGACAGAACAATTTCTTGTTCAGTAGATTGGCAGTTGAGGGATTACAGACCTGTTTTATAGATGAGGAAACTGATGCTTAGAGAAAGTAAGGGACTTATCCACATTCACATACTTAGTATGTGGCACAGCTAGATCTATTAACTCAAAATCTCACATCTTTATACCATGGCTACCCATGTAATATCCTACATTTTTCCATCTGAAATACTTATACTGGTAATTATGTATTCACTAGCTTTCTTTCCTACTGAAACGTAGGCTTCAAGAGGGAAGGACTGTATTTGCTAGGCCAATACCACATCTCTTTCCCTGCACAGTGACTGGCACATTTTGATTCTTTTCCAGATCTTACTTACTCTGGGGCCTCAGATGTTTCTGAGTTTTTGCCTCTAGAAATTCAGGGTCATCTTCATTTGACCATATTTCTTCAATGTAGGCTCAGGGTTATGCAGAAATGGTGTGGCACTGATCTAATCTGCATATATTGGTGGGGTCTTACTTTTAGATTCTAGTGTAGGCATTTGACCAATTGATATAATAAAGCAAAACCACCAAAATGTTTTTAACATAGGATGTGTTCATCAGTTATGGGTTATTAGAGTTGCCAAACATTGGGGAGAAGTTGACACTCATTTTTTAAATGGGAAAGTACCATCATTGTAATAAGTGTAAGTCACAGGCATCCTATGGTGTTTCAAAATATTTGAATAAGAATCTCCAGATGGCTCTTCTACCTAGGAACTTATGCTAAATACCTGGAGCCTGTGTGCCTGCTTAAACATTCAACTGAATGCTACTGCTGGAAGAAATTTCTATTCAACTAACTACTTATAAGGTTTATTTAAATGAATACTGTACTGACCAACAAATGTAGGACAATCCTTTAAGCTGGCATTTTAAAATATGATTCTGACGATACTGGAGTCATTTTTCTCACGAACGCACAACTCACATTTCTGAAATGATAAAAGTCTGTGGGAATAAGTGGTTTGAAATACGTTCAACTGAGATAGGACTTTTAAGATTGTATTTACTGCACAAAACCATCTATCCACTGCATGGAAGAAAACATGGGGTTGGAATGAAAGTAGCTATTTACCTCTATGACTGTGGCTGTATCTTCATTCCACAGATAGAAAACATGTACATATACTACATGGAGTAAAAGAGCACTTCTGAGTTTATGTACGTGAACCATGAAGAACAGTCACTGTGCTCTAAGTGTCCTCTATCAATATCCACTGTAATGGAAAACGCTGGAGTAGCACTTCAGATCACTAACAGGAAGAGGAGAACCCTGAAACCTATCATTTAGACATCTGATGACAGCTCTGATGCGAGGTGGCGTTGAAAAATTTACACCGAGGAAGGGTTTATGTGTGAATGAAGGAGAATTATTCTCTGGGCTATTTTTTCAAATTCCATTTTCCTTCATGCGTCTGTTCATTAGCACTTCTTTGTGGGGTATTCCACTAGTTGAGTCAATGACTTGGGGTCTATATTCCACTATCATTAAATATTGCCTTAGTTTTATGAGTATGTTTTATGAATCTAAAATAAATATACTTAGGCGGCACAGTACAGGATGTTTAATAAGCAACAGTATTTATTATGGTAGGAGGCAGAATTTTTGTTACATCACACCTTTTGTTAAGTAGCCAATTTAGCCAATATGAAATCCTATAAAATGGCAAAGATATAAAAAAGAGTCAGTAGTTCATTAATTTAGAAAGTCAATTATATGTCACTGTTTCATATCAGGTTAATTACTTCATTTACATTTTTGGAATTTTAAAGTAGTGCATGAAAGGTGACAGATTGACAGCACTGCGGACCGAAATTCTTACACTATTTTCCTGAGTGTTAATAATATAAAAGGCAACATACACAACAGAATTACACAAAAGGTTTTATCTAATAAAATTATAAGTGAAATAGACATGGTGTGGAAATGGGAGAATGAGCGAGATGCTGTCAGAAAAACTACTAAAATAAGGTGAAAGGGAAATGGTAAAGTGGTAAATACTTTTATGTTGTTCTTCCAGGCACTTATGTACGAAAGAATGGAGGTCAAACGTCAGCAAAACATCAGTGTATCTGAAGGGAGGAGAGTCAACGATATTCAAAAGAAATTATAAGAAGAAACCCTGAGTGAAAAAGAAATGAAGTGATTCCTTGTGGGAGTAGTTATCATCACCAGGAGTATAATATGAGGGGTGGGAGGGAGCAGATACTACCACAGACAGAGCACAGAAAAAGACAATGGACAGAAATGCGGAACAAATGTTACATTTCCATAGTTCTGATCCTAACCCACTTTCACAAGAACCCAACGTGCCACTCCCTACTGTGGGTGTCACGATGAAATCTACCACACTACTTTCTGTCACTAAGTTGTCAGGAAAAGCAAAGCTTCCCTAAGTCTGTCTCATCCCACACAGCCACCAGCACATACTACGATCACAGAAAGGTCAATAAACTCATTGCTGGATTTTCCAATACATGAATTAAATGTTTTTAGAAGTTAATTTGACATTGATGCCACTTTTTATTGTCTGTGGGAGTGGGTGAGTTAGACCCTCAGGCCTTAAAACTTACATTCTAATAGTAATGAGCACAATGCAATTCTATTCCTATGGTCTTTTATATAAAAGAATGAAGTTACAAGGAGCATCATGTTTACTGAAACCAGCTTATTATATATTAATTCATACTGACATGGCTCTACCTATAGCATAGAAGAAAAGAATGAAAGTTGTTAGGGACATTAGAAACTATCTAGTCCAATTTCTTTTCATACAGATGAGACAGCAGGTGACTTAGATGTCACCTCTAGTTTCAACAGAC
>NC_045698.1:63353686-63423686 GCF_009834535.1 Camelus ferus
GATACAGTGATTAGGAGCTATTATCATTCCCACAAGGTTAAAAGAAATGGAATAAGTCTGCAGTCCATGTATTCTATTATCAGCATTAACATGCCTATGATTACGTTTGATTCCTTTATAGAACATCTCAGATAAGAGTTTGGAAATACACAGACACCAACACAAAGATAAATTTTAAACTCTGAGCTTTTAGCTTTAACTTCTTAAAGCCTACAGAAAATGTTCAAAGACAACTTTTCTTCTGCATATGATTTCTTAACAACTACAAATGAGAAGATTCTTGTAAAGTGTTTAGAGGCAGAAAAAGTATAAAAGATATTTTCAAAGGAAGGTATTTCCTTAACATATTGTATTCACTCTAGTATCTAACAAGTAAATAATCTCTTCATGCATATGATATCTGTAAAGATTACTTAGTAAGAGTCTCCACATACTTAAACAATCATACATATGCATCAAATAATTGAGCGTAACAAATTTTCAATCAACAATTCTCATTATAACCAAAAACATTTTTTTTCAAGATGATAAAACAAAACTGTATTACACTTTCAGGAACAATTCAATATTATTAAAAGTTACAAAGAACAAATAGAGCACAAAACAAATACTAATCTTTTGATATAATTTCTTTAGCCAGAGGTATTTTAAATACCATTTAGAGCTGCTCATTTTTACCGACTGTGGTTAGTACTTGCTTGTTAAATAAACTGTTCATTTATATTATCTTGGGCTGGGAAGGAGGAAGAGTAAGAAAAAGCAAACTATTACTTTATTCAGAAATTATGTAATCTTTAATTTCTGTTCTATTCCTTAGAAAGGTAACACTTTTGCATAAAACAAAGTACATCTTATTTTATTGATATTTTTATATTTAATTATTTGTCTTGAAAAATATGTATCTTTTATATGTACTGAGAGTTAAAAATCATAGTTACAATTAAAACTTAAGTTGTAAGAAACCAGAGCTATAATATATCATACAGAGTGATAAGAAATTTATAAGCACATCTTTAATGATGAGATATCAAATTTTGTTCATTAAATGAAGAAAAAATACATTTTTGAGATTTTATGAAGAGATGCATTTTAATATATAATTAATGATTCATGATTTCTACTACAAAGTTACTGTAGGTATTATTAGAAATTCTCAGACTCACAATATGCTACACTAGAAACATGGTAACTTCTAGCAACCACCAATAAATAGGCAAAGCTTTGTCAAAGGGAAATAGTCAAAGAGGTCTGAAATTAATATATCCTTCCTTCTATGATTTAAAAATTATTATTCTTATATTTGAAAACTCATTAGTTTGAAAGCTTTTTAGCAATTCCTCACCCCTTCCTTAGATATGGGAAAAAGTAATGTGTTTCACTGAACAACTTTTTACCAGCTATTTCACCATCTTTATGTTTCCCAGCATCTTAGTGCAAAGCCCCTCCGTTTCCCCAGAAATGTTTTAGACTCTGAGCACAGTGAACATTCTTTGGACTCAGAACTCCATTTCCCTCCCTGCAAGAAGTCTGGAGAATTCTTCTAGTCTGAGGTCCTGGGCATTATCTGAGAAATAATTAAAAAAGAAAAAAAGTGGACATCATTCTGCATCCTAGTAATTACAGGAAGGCCAATATCCTTTTTTTTTCCCACCAAATACTGAATGATATTTCTTTAGTGTGGGTACAAACAAGAAGCTGATTATGTAGTGTAAATTTAGAGGGAAGAAATAGTGATTGTGACTGAATTACAGAGCAGAAAATCTGGCCAGCTGAAGTGTGTATTTACACCTATTCGTGGTTGCTCATGGTCACTTGCATTTGGGGTGGTCGTTCAGTTCTACACAGGGTTTTCAGTAGATCTCCTGTAGCACCATACACTTGTTGGTTGTATGAAGTCAATGGTTCTTCCACATAGCTAAGCAAAAGCCCTTTCCAGCATCTGAATTAGCCTGTTTGATCATGGGTTGCTGTGAAATACACACTCTTCTGAGTTCTGAGGTAAAAGAGCTTTCCTCCACTCATGAGATTATTTTACATCTAGCAGGAGCTTAAGATATATACTCATTCAGATATGCAAATTTAACCACCAGAGACAAGTAAATTATGCAAGATGATGTACATTTCATTTTAGCTGGAAAAAATGTGCAAACACTATACAATTTCATTTCAGAGAGCTATACTTGCACCAAGTTGAGATGCACTGAAGAAAAGTTGCAATGTAATATCCGTGTTTTCACAGATTGGATTCAGTTTTGAAGAGCTGTTTTTAAGTATTTGAAGAGGTTTTACATTTCAATACTTTTATATGCCTTTTTCACTGGTATTTTCACAATTATTTTCCCAAACTACCAAGCTTATTTCTTCAGAAAATAATTACACCACTATTTTGTGAAGTGTTTTCATATTTATATGATTTACATACAAATATGATTAATAATTTGAGACATTCTAGTTAAGTTCCAATCATCCACAAATCTAGTTTTTCCAATATAAGGCCAAATTTTCTAATATATGTTATTTACATCAATAATAATTCCATGTACAAACACTTCTACTTGTTGAATAAATTTCACATAACTCATGTTACATACCTCATTAATGCTATAGCTTTTAGAGGACACCTTTAAAGCAGCAAATGACATCATCTAACAACCTGACGTGGTTATTGTCCTTGTGTAATAAACATTTAATTCACTCCAGGTTTAATTTTAAAGCATGAATTCTAGCATTTGTGAAGCAAACAAAAGAAATATGGTCCTTGATATTTTACTATCAAATTTTACAAAACGGAATTATTAAAAATAGGAAAAGGTTTCTGTGGCTTACGATATATTGCATGACGCCACTGTAACGCCACCACTGGCTGATATAACTGATGCAGTGCTTTTCTGTTCAGTTTAATTTCTAGACTTCAACAATATTCAGAAATAGTGACCTGTTTCATGAAAATAAAAGAGCATATATGAAAATGTCCTGATTTGTAGTGAGTGTTACTAAATCTGCTCTCTGAAACCATTTAGGAATTGTAGCAGAGTTTAATTACCAACAGCACAATAATCAAAATCAGCCATGACACATTTCTAAATCTTTGCCAAAAGTAAACCTTCTTATAAACTCACATAGGGTCTGATGAAACAGCAAGCTGGTCAGGAGGAGGATACTGCCCTGCATCCTGACAGAAGCCTACGGTTGTCTTACCAGTTTCTCACTAAAGACGGACTAAATAGGCTGGGGGTAATGGGCATTTTCTGATAATTAGCAGTGTAGGCAAATATGTTCTTTGGCAGACAATATAAATGTTGATTTAAGGACCAGCCAATAAAGAGTGCTAAACTGCAAAACATTCATTGCTCAGTTTCTCGCAGATTTGGTTGAAGATTTAATGCTTAAACTCAGGTTTCCATTGTCACCAAATAACACACTACCACAAAAGTTATGATATAATGAAATATATGTTACTCGTAGTTGGTATGTGGCTGCCTAATAATTTCCACATTTGCTAAGTTTATACCACTCATGTTAACATAACTAATAATGATGAATAGTAACAGACAAGTCATTCTGGACCACTGTTTTATAGTGAAACTAATAAAACTCCTTATTTTCTTAAACACATAAAGCAATGAATGTCCCAATGAAACTAAGGAATCTATAAAGCTAGTAAAGATAAGTGGCAACCTATCACAAACACCAGTAAATTTTAGTTTATGACTAGGTTTGAGAGATCATCTTTAAAGAAAATAGTTTTAAGCTGGAAGCAAGATACACTGTCTTAAAAACAAAAATAGCACAAGATAAGTGGCATATACTCTGGCAATTTTATTTAACACAGCTTTTTCAAATATAATCTAGTCTACAGTGCACTCAAACTGCAGAAACATCCAAATTAGGAAAGAAAAAAAAAAAGAGATACTTATCCTTGCAAAAAGGGCCTATACTCAAAGGAACATCTGAATAAAACTGAGACATCTGCAGTAAAGTTTTACCTTCTCCCTAGAATGTTTGAGATGAACTCAGTGTAACACTGTCTTCCAAGAAAAGACAAAGTGATCAATGCAAGAACACATCAGGCTGCCTTGGACAGGCCAATCAATGCAAGAAAGAACCTTGCCCAGGGCCTTATGCAAATAGAAGCACGTCCTGCAACCTAGGGAGGGAACATGCGCAATAGATCAATTGGATCTGAAAAACCTTACAGCCATATCAGCTTCAGACAGTAAATATATACTGTTGAATACCTTGCATTTCCTACGGATTCTCAAAATGAGGTTTTTTTTTTTTTTTTTGAGCTAAAGAGAATTCTTAAAATGGGTAATTTTTGACAGTTAAAAACTCTTCCTGGGATCTAGAGTGCAGAAAAGGGGAAGAAAACATCATGGGAGAAACACTCAGCATTACTTTTAAGAGTGTGCAGATAAAATTCTGGTTTCTTAAAATTTCTTGGCATAGCTGAATTTTGCTGACATTTCAGAAGGTTAAATTTTTAGTATGTTTGTATTCATGAGCAGGAAATAAAAATCTAGAAAAAGCAAAATACTATCTCAGGTAATTCTTGAACAAGGAATAAATGAAAATGTGGTAGGAGAACTAATTCAAGATGTAAAATTACAGTCATCATTCTTAAACTAAAAACACACCCTGTCACCAAAGAATTCTCTACGTAGTGGCTAATCTATTGATATAGGAGCATTTTTTTCTTTTAAAGTTAGTATCTGTATCTCCAAAATTACTCTAAAATCTGATTAGAATGTATAATAAGCTCAAGGGCTACTTAAAACACAAAGTTAGTACACAAAGCTCTGTCCCTGTCAAATGGTCTTGAAGGCAAGTCAGATGCTTTATAAGGCTACATCAAAAACGCTCAATTATCAGGTCTTCAAGGAACTACCTGAGTGCAAATTTATTTCCTAAATAGTTTTATTTTTTGCTTGTATTTAAACCTATTGATTCTTCTTAGGAATTTCACATTTTAAAAAAGTCTTTCATAACTTAAAAGAAGTTAAAATCAAATTTTAAATAGGAATGATAATGCCAACAACTATAATACAGACACTGCCTAAGAAAATAAGAAAAATTCTGTAAATATCTACTAGCATATTTACCTTAATTATCTTCTACTTTGGAATTTTAAATTAAAAAATTTAGCTACAGATGCATTTTCTCTCAGGTATGTAGCAAATATTTCTAATATTAAAAATACATAGTTTTTCTTTTAGCTATTGATGTATGAACTTTCCCTTGGCAAAACACTATATAAAATATGAAAATCAGACATCTATTGTAAAGTTCACTATTTAAAGGTGTTTATTTAGCTGTTAAAGGACACATATCTTAAGACGCTGATTTATTTAGCCAATGGAGAGAAATATGCAGGATAAACATAACTTTTTTTTTTTTTTCACATTTCTAGTGCTTTCTACACTGGTAAGATTTTAAGTTTCAGTTTAGTATAATAAGATTTTTTTCCCTAAAGTATAACTAAATATGTCATTCGTTTGATCCTCTTTACTTAGACTTAAAGCTTTGTAAAAACTTTACTATTTACATGGAGAAAGAATGATATAAAATCAAAGCAATATAATACTCTTTTATAGCTTTTCAAGTGTTAGGTATCAGAAGAAATGCTTATAATAAGTCAGAAAGGCATGAAGTAGCAGGTTAATTATAGGGACTCAAAGTTTTCCTTCTTCTAATTTTAATTTCAAATATAAGAATTTTGAGTACTCTGGTATTCACAGTGAAATGTAAACTCCCAATTTATAGTAAAATACAAAGGACCAAGCAATTATAGTTTCACTTTTTGTTACAATCTTTAAATTGTTATATTTTCTCCAATATGTAGGGGAAAATGTAGAAAAACAATTGTTGAGTATTATCATCTAATATTTGAAATGTGTTGACATTGTGATAGGCACTGAATAATATAATTCTATCCTTCCTGAAATAAATCTGCACAGTATGTGTGCTTTTTGATTTTAAAAGCATATTCTCAATTTTAAAAGTATGTCAGATATAATATTCAGTTTACCAAAGAATTTTGTGTTTTAAAATATAAACGCAGAAACTCAGGCTCTGTAGCTCAGGGGTTAGAGCACTGGTCTCGTAAAATATAAACGCAGAGTTTCTTTAAATGGAAAGTTTCCTCATTAATTAAAAAATCCTAACTTATTAGAAAAACGTTTCATGCAGTTTTTTCAAAAACCCAACAGAGGGAAAAGTGTTTCATGGGCAAAATCATTGATTCTGAGATTGGATTTTTATTGCAAACTGAAAGGATTTCGATTCGGCTCTGATGTTTGTTGTGCAAACTTGGACAGTGTTCCTCAACCTTCCTGACTCCTTCATCTGTAAAACACGGCTAATAATACCTACCTAACAGAGTTAAAGATAAGTTGTACAATGCCTGGCTAAAATAATGTTTGATGACAAAATCTAGTAGTGTCCTAAACTCGCGCTGTCTTTTGAATGTCAGTATGCTAATAGTTATAAGCTTCAGAGCCAGAGAGTCTAGGTTCAAATTCTGGCTCCATCATTTGCTGGCTGTCTGGTCTCACTACTTAAGATTTTGTTTCCTCATATGTAACTGAGGATAATAATACTTACATCATAGGGCTGTTATAAGAAACGAGTTAATATTTATAAAGCACTTAAAACAATGCCTGGTACTTGGGAGGTGCTGTAACACAGCTATCACTTCCAGGTGTAACTTACAGATGTGGATAATGTGAAGGAGCAAACACTGATAGCAGATTGTTCTAGTGAGATTTGAAAGGTCAGTTCTATTTAGTTGGTATTAGTAGACAGCTGTCTATTTCCAGCATGGGATGAAGAGCCAGCCAGGGGCTTGGCCAAGGAAACTCATCTGCTTTCCAGACTTTCATAAAGTGTTTTCAATTTTTTAACTTAAACTGAATTTCCAGGAACACCACATCAAAACATATTCAAAATTTAAATAGAAATGATTTGAGGACTGCCTGTTATTTTAAATTTCCTACACCTTCTTTCCCCTTCATTAGTATGGGTAACTAAGAATTCATTAAAATGGAAAGTCTTCTTGGAAGGCACAAAAAAGAATAAGCAGTAAAGAGGATAGAGAATAAAAACTAAATAATCATGTACTTCAACAGAGAAGTACAGAATTGAATCCTGAAATATATGAAAAACCAGGGGATTGTTTCAGGGATGAGTTACCACAGTTATTATAAAGTTTACTCTGCATAAATACTGGTAAGAGGAGAAATAAACAAAAACTCATTGTGACGAAGTGAGAGGTCATACTTTTTAAAGGGGGAAAATACATTTAAATGTTTCTCATCTGTAAAATGGTGATGATAACAGTACTTATAAAGTTGTTATGAGGATTCAGAGATAAAGTACATTTATATAAAGTATATGCTTAGGACAATGTCTAGTACACAGTAAGTTATTTAAGCATTAGTGCTGCTGCTGCTGAATATGAAGATGATGTCACCGCCTTCTGATTTGCAAGACATTCATAAATACTAATTCCATTTAAAATGTTCGTTTTCAAAGGCACTGCTATGAATTACTTAGAATTGTTCTTGACCCAATGTCTTAGGCCCCCATGGCTGGCTGACAGATGATATGGATTCTATTATAATAGCAATGACAGGGTTCTATTAGAGTAAGAGAGGTCTCTAACAGAGAAATCAGATATGAAGGTGCCTGTTTTGCTTGAGAATATACTGCAAGATCTTAGAGAAAACAAAGGGGTCACTGAATGATAAGGTTTATAATATGCTAAAGATACATATTACTACATATTTAATATTTGGACATAAAGACAAATATATTTAAAATTTAGATCGATGTCCTAAAAATGTGTAACAGGAAGCAAGACTGAAAATTTAAGTCTTAGTCTGTAACAGTGGTAGAAGCTATTATTACATTATTAATGATATTGGAACTAGGAATTTTTGTTTGAGGTAAATTGAGCAGTAACACAACAAAGGCAATACATAAGCTAGGGAGCTCACATCATCTTATTACACTTTATAGGACACTACAGAGAAAGTCGAAGTTTCTTTGTTGTTAGCGGACAGGCTTCTGCATACTTTTAGAATATCAACACTTATAATTATAAAGCATCTCTTGATGCCTTGTAATTGGAAAGAAGTCAAGATAGGAAATTTCTTCTGTAGGAGAAAGCTAAGTGTACTCTATCTTTCTGCCCAGTGCCTCTCCTTTAGAAAGATAAACAAGTTTTTTTCTAATCCAGATGTCTGATTAATGTAGTAAAGAAATTTGGAGATAAGATGTTAGAAGTTAGATATCAAGATTTACGGATATTTAGACATAAGTTAGGCATGTGAAAAATTAGAACACTTTTTAATCATTTGACTCAATTATAAAATTGTCACTAAAATATTAAATAGCAATTTTTACTGTATACTAATGTCCTTAATAAACTTATTTATGAGAAAAATTCAAATAAGGGATGGAAAACTAGGAAGAAATCTGAATATACTAATACATAAATAAATAGGCAAACTAATTTCTGGAGGATATGAGATTTAACTTACTCAATTTAATCACAGAAAACTAAGCTTTGGGTTAGGGTTAGGTTAGATTAGAGATTTTAATATCTTCTTAGTCGATTTTCTGCATTCACTGATCAATTTCCATTAATGGTCCTTCTAAGTGCCCAAAACTTCAGGGTCACAAACTTGTACCTCCTACACACTAAAGCACACTGGCTCTACATGTGCTTGTTGATCAGCTTTGTTCTCTCATCCATCACTTTGTTCTATCTCGTGGCTCTCTACACAAATGCCCAGACCTACTTTCTTCATTCTGAACCAATACAGCACCACCTGAGATCTGCTTCTGACAACTTATCTCTATATAAATCTAGGATCAAAAACTATTTTCTGAGTAGTAGTATAGGTCCAGCAGGACTAGGCAGCACAGCAGAAATCAGAGAAAATAATGGATTTGCTGTATTTCTTCTGTCAATTAAGAAAAGGACTCTGAGGACATGTAAAATAAAAGATAACTATGAATTAAGACACTGAATAAGAGATTGAGGCTGAGGGTAACACATGAAATGGAAAACTAACTATGGCTCTGGGTTTACAGAGACAAAGGTAAAAATGCATTATGGAGTTTTTACTTTCTGACAGACTTTATCAGTTTATCAACAGAAACAATTCTTGCTAAGACTTAACTCTAAGACAAATTTACTGTAGGGGTCTTTATATTGGGGAAGGTAACAACCTCTTGGCTAAAGTCTCACTTCACAATTATCATACTACATTACTCTTTGTTTAAATGTATTTCCTAGTTAGAGCATAACCTTCTTTGGGCCAGGGATCATGTGTTTTAATCTGCCTCCCCAGTACTTTTACAGAGTAGGGTGTTGAACTGAATAAATATCTTTGATAGTTTTTGGTACTATTTCTTTTTTGAGGTCATAATATTCAATCCTGACTCCAAAATTTCTATAATGTCAAACTTATATGGTCCAGGTGGCTTCACAGTGATCTAAATTCACTCAATGAAAAAGTTTGGAAAACCTATAACAAAAAATATGAGGTGAGTTGGGGGTTAAAAGTCCCCAACTCTAAAAGTTAAGATCACAGTAGAAAGATCACTTTGTTTCTCTGGGCCCAAAGAAACCTTTAGACCCACAGTGTATCATCTCACAGCCAAAGAGCAGGAAAAATGATAGCTCTTTCTAACCCATCTCTTTCATTGCCATAGAAACCTCACAAGCAAGGATAAGCCCTAGGTATCTACATGACCTCAGGATGCAGTATTTTACTCTATCTCATCCTGACTTAAAAGTCACATAGATTGGACTTCTGCCTTGATTCATCACTTCACAGTCCTTCTGTTTTTTTTCCTGCCTACTTGAACCTCTTCTCCTCAGGAAAAAAATAACATTTTTAAACCCCCAGTCAATGGTTGAAGCCTTACAACTTGCCTACTTTGTTCACCCTTTCCCCATTGCTGGATCCTGGTTTTTTTTTTCATGGCCCCCACTCCCCCCCAGCCCCTTCCGTCCTTCCCTATAAAGCAGTGGAGTGGAGTTTGGTTGGGAAGAAGAAGTACTCTAAGAATCAATGACTACATTGTGTTTGCTCAGTTATCACTCATGCCTTGATTTTTTTGTTCCCTGCCACCAGATTATACCTCCTGATTCAAACATGAGTTCACCATGCTCTACAGATACCTACCTAGTGATAGTTCACATGCTACTCCCTCCAAATCCAAGGTCTCCAGCTGAACTAGCTCTTCCTGAACCCATCTTGAACTCTAGTAATAAGACTTTTGCCCAGATTTGGCTTCTATCTTGTTCTCTCAAGCTTTACCCTAACAAGGATCTAGTGTGCTTCAAGTCTCAGTCTACCTGGCTCCCCTGTGTTAATCATTAAATTATTCAATAAAAATTGAGGTCTAGTTACTTATAAGATAGAAGTTAAATGGTTTTGACTGCAAAAGTTTTTGTCTTCTAAGAGCTCTGTTCAACTTATGATGTCAAATCACAGGTGTCACTGAGGCTGGGAATCTCATATGAGGGAGCGCTTACACTGAGTGATCATTATGAGGCTTTAAGAATAGTTAAAAACAGCTCCATTATTAAGTTAAATGTGTTTTTCCATAATCCCTCTTATAAAAGATTTACAATAGTCAATCATGCTCTCAGATCTGCAGAAAAATACAAAATCTCTCATTAAGATCTTTTATAAACCAGTGGAAAAAGAAATATTTCTTATAGAAAGATTTATATCTCAGAAATTAACATGTCAACTTCTCTGGGTTCTCCTCAACATGTTATTGTACAAATTTTAGCAGACAGTGACTTCCTGACAGTCTTTGCTGAATTAAGAGACAGAGTGCCCGATCTCTCAGCTGCACAGACGCAGGGCAGTAAGACCTGGATGTGGCCCATCTATGTGGATACTGACAAAGCCTCCTCCAAAGGTAATTCCAATGGAGTAATGTGGATTCTTTATTCTATGAAAAGATTTCATAACGTATTAGTGAATTCTTTCTCCATTTCAGCCTTCTGACCAAACTGATCTTGATGTGACTGAGAGATATAAACATTAAGGAGCAGATTAGGGCCTTAGTAGAAATGATCTATCAAGAATGGAAATAATCACAATTTACATCATACTTCATGGTGATAAAATGAATGCCTTTTCCTTTAGGTCAGGAGCAAAAGATGTCCACTCTATCTACTTCTATGCATAACTATACTAGACAGGACAATTAGGCAAAAAACAAACAAACAAACAAACATTCAGATTGGAAAAGAAAAATTGAAACTATTTTTACTCACAGATTGTATGACCTTGAACATTGAAAACCCTAAGGAAATCACATACAGAAACACAAAAACTATTAGGACTAATGGTTGCATAATAGAAGATCAAGATATGAAAATCAAGTGTATTTCTATAGACTATCAATGAACAATCTGAAAATAAAATTAAGAAAACAATTTCACTTAGATGAGCATCAGAAAGAATAAAATGCTAAGGAATAAAATTAAATAAGTGTTAAGATCTGCACACTGAAAACAACAAAACATTTTTGAAAGAAGATCTACATAAACAGAAATAAAGCCCATGTTCAAGGACTGGAAGACATTATTAAGATGGGAATATTCCCCAAATTAATCCACAGAATTAATCCCAATCAAAATCCCAGCTCCCTTTTTTGCACAAATTGACAAATTGATCCTAAAATGTATATAAAGATGCAAGGGATCTATGATAGCCAAAACAATCTTTGAGAAGAAGAATAAAGTTGGAAGAGCCATACTTCTGGATTTCAAAACATGCTACAAAGCTACACTAATCAAAGACAGCGTGGTATTATATAAAGATAAGCATACAGATCAGTGGAAGACAATTGAGAGTCCAGAAGAAAACCCTTGTATTTATAGTCGAGGGAGCTAAGACAAATGGAAGGGGAAAGAATAGTCTTATTGACAAATGGTTCTGAGACAACTGAATAGTCACATTTAAAAGAACTTACACTGGATCCCTACTTTACACAAGGTACAGAAATTAACTCCAGTGACTAAAACAAAAACTTGATAAATTGGACTTCATCAAAACAAAACTACTTCTGTACTTCAAGGGGCATCATCAAATAAGTGAAAATATAACCCACAAAATGGGAGAAAATATTTGCAAATCATGTATCTGATATCCAGTGAAATCATGCACTCAGAATACATAAAGAACCCTTATGACTCAATAGTAAAATGACAACATAATTAAAAATGGACAAAAGGTTTTAATTGACATTTCTCCAAAAATATATACAAACAGCCAATAACACATCAAAAGATGCTCAAAATAATTAGTAATAGGCAAATGCAAAGAAAAGCCACAAGATACCATTTCACCCAAACTAGCATAGTAGAAGTAAAAACGAAACACAATAAGTACTAGTGAGTGCAGAGAAATTGGAACCCTCATATATTGCTGGTGGGATTGTTAAGTATGAGGAGTGATCGCTAGTGGGTATGGAATTGCTTTTTCAGTGAGGAAAATGTTCTAAAAATTAGATAGTTGTGATGGTTGTACAATTTTACCATTCTGTGAAAATATTAAAAATGATTGAATTGTACACTTTAAAAATTAAAATTTTTAGTATGTCAATTATTCCTTACTAAAGCTCAATAAATCCCAATTATATCTCAGTAAAGATATGACATTGTATCTCAAAAGTTTTTAAAAGTTAAAAAATGGAAACAAGCAAAAGTAAGTTAATTATTAAAAAAATAAGTAGTGTTAAATTCATAATTGAGGATAAAGCAGGGAGCTTCCCAGACTTACTCCATATCCTTCTATATAACATTATGAGAAGGCAATTATAACTTAGCTTAATAACTTTATTTTTTGATTGAGAAGACCATACTTTGAAGAGTGAATCATAGAGAGGCAATCTTCTCAGTCAACCTAAGGTCTGGGCACACTAGCAGAGAGGGGATTCTAAGAGACTAATACCAGGAATAAAAAGGATAATACTGTCTCATATGAAATAACTGATTAGGCAGAATTCCCAAGTTAGTCAATATTCAAATAAAGGGTAGGAAGGATGAATAAGTTTAATTAGTAAAAGTTACTGTTAATGCTTAAACTCTACGTAACAGTCAATTAACTGTGCAGATATTTAAGACTGCTCATGTTGTTGTGATACATATTCTTTCCAAACTTGGGGTGGGGGGAATAAAATCTATGTTAGACTCTTTATCCTCAAAGTGTTTCCAGATGATTTGGGCAAGATTTAGAGATAAAAGATAATTTAAAAATAAAACCAATTAGTAACGTTTTAAATTGTAAAACAAATTCTACAGAAAAAAAGGAGACAATTGAGAATACGTTATGAAATATCTAGTAAGGAAGAAAATTCTTTTACTTGGGAGAGGGAAATGCAAAATAGCAAAAATGAAAATGAGCGTATACTATGGGCATTTTAGACTCATGTTCAAGAATGACTTAATTCCTAATAAACAGGAATTTTCTAATTTAACCCCCAAACTCTGCCTGTGTGAAGTGGGTACTTACAGAGGAGGACACACATAAATAATGTGAGTCAACTTATAATTTGTAGGTATCAGAACTAAAATTCAAACCCAGGTCATCTTTTTCCAAGTTTCATGTTCTTCTAGTACACTAGGCTTGGAGGCCATGGGTAGAGGTACAGTGCGCTGGAACAATGGCAGTAAGGAGATTAGACTAGAACTGAGAATTTCTATTGGGAAAAATAATATTGGAAAGAGATAATCAGATTATACAGACGGTTGTCAAGTCACAGAGAAGAAAGGTGATGCAAGCGACAATAGGGAGCCAATATGATCGTGGAATGGCATGCTAAAAGGGGTGAGTATGATAAGTAATATCAACTATGGTGTGGTATACAGGATGGAATGGAGAGTAAAGAGAGGCAGTAGGAAATTGAGTGTAAGAGTGCACTGATACAGCTATGAAATAATGAAATTAACAACAGTGGGCACAGAGAAGAAAATACATGATCAATATTAAAAAAAAACAAACCTGACAAAATGTGCTGGTTGGTTAGATATGGGACAAAAGGAGACGGGTTAACAAAAATTAACAGACTGAGTCATTCTTTTAAACAGTGGGACCTCCTAATACATGTTAAAAATCATTTGAGTAAAAGTAAAAAACAAAACAAAACTCAATACATAGTTAACCCCTGTGGTGCTTAACACATTACATCTGTATAAATCTCTCCTTTCTAAACTCTGACTTGATATACCATTTATTCTATTAAGCACAATTATTAAACATCCAATATACACAAACATTTTCCCCAAATACCTATATATCTGCATAAGCACTGTTTATTATTCGTTATCTGTTGTGCTTGGATTCCCTTCATATTGACTTCAATATGCTTCTGTAGGTGTGTTTGGGGAAGGATATTACACCTTCTTGCTCTTCATTCAGTTTTCAGATCCAATGTCACTAAGCCACAGAGAATTTGTCTCCTTAACATCTAATGTGTGCTTTTTCCTTACCATTCCCACTACTTTTCATTGGATCTTACTTGGACTCTTGCAACTAACTTCTAAAATTACTGCTAACAATCAAAATATAGTATCTATACTATATACAAAGGATTAAACAAAATTGAATATAGGAGGCAAGAAAAATATAAACTCTGGTTTCTCTCTAAAGAGCATACAAAATAGAGAAACTGCATTTTCATATAAAACAACTAGAGAATTAAGATAGCATTCTATACAACAAATTGTAATCATCTCATGCATTAATATACTATTTGTATCATGTAGGCAGCCAATGCAGAAATTCAAGTTATATTCAAATGATGACTTATTTTTATTGAATTACTTACATTTTAAAGCAGATTTGTAAAAAGTGTTTTTGGCCTGTTTTGAATATATATATATATATTATATATATATATAATAGCTCAATTTTTCTTTGGTTTATCTGCCTTTAATCTACCTCTCCTCATTCTTGATTCCCAGCAGCCCCTTTTTAGCTATTCCCATTGATCACATTAAGCAGATATCCTACCAATATCCAATTTACTTTGTTCTTTGTAGACAAAATGTAAATGATGCTTCTTTAAGGTCACAGTTAACTGATGTCACTAAAGGTAAAAACTAATGCTTTTAGTCCCATTCCATTTTCTTTTCAGTGTAAATCCAAGTCACGCTCTAGGTAATTTAAAAAGACCAACTCAGAGTAGACTGAAGTTGAGTGTCCTCACACAGCTAAATCCAAAAAATAGTCCTCTATCAGCCACTGAAGGTCAGCTTAGACTGCCTGGAGGCTAGGGAGCCCAGCATGGAACAATGGAAAGAAAATAGAGTTCCCTTCGTTCCTTAATTCACATGCAAGTGAGGTGCCAATCAAGTGCTGACAAGCATGGAGAAACCAAAATCAAAAGTGGGTAGAGATACACTTTCAAAAGGAACAGTTTTTACACATTTCTAAGAGATGTTTTTAATGATGGCTGTGAATATACCACTAATAACTTGGAATAGGAAATAAAAGTAATAAAAAAATACTAATTTTATGTCAGCTGAGATGATTCAATAAGCTAATGAAATATATTTGCTAAAATTGCTGTGTTCTATAAAAAATATCAATCCTCTCACTTTGACTAAGGAAAGAAATCTGAATGCAAATTGATGTATCGAGCACTGCAAACAGGGAAGGTAAGGTGAGTTGAGATTGGAAGGCATTGACAAGAAAAGCTAACTCATTTCCAAATAAAAGAAAATCCTAAGCTTGCATGATTTTGTCAAACTAATCATCATCTAGAAAGACTAGAGCAAAGGCACTCTGAAATGACCAACAATGGAAGCAATGGAGTCACTTCATAAAGTGGCTGGTGAAAGAGATGATGAAAAAGCTTAAAAACTGCATTATTTTTTAATGACAGTTTATTTCCAGCAAATGAGTTTAAATTTTTAACAACTAATATGAGGCAAAAAGTAAGCTGCATTACTTGGCTTTCTAAATGAATTTGGTAAATGACTATAATTATGACTACTAATTCTATCATATAGAAAACAGAATTTCTTAGAAATGTAAGGCTTTGTAAATGATGGTTTAATAACAGTAACTTTACATATTGGCATTATTTTAAATATACAGAAAAGCTAACATAAGATAGATATACTACTTTTAAAATTCATTATCATTTCATAAAATAAATAGTTCTTCCCTTTTGCTTTAATGACTGAATGTTGGAATTGTTACCAGAGCTGTCTTATCAACATCTATTTTTACTAGGATCACAGAAAGCCTAGAGAATTAGAAACTCGAGTTGTTAACATATGATGAGAATCGAAGCAATGAAAGGCATATTTTTAGTATCACTTTTCTCATTATTATAGTCAACTGTATACTGTTTTTATGAGTTTGGACATGATCAGATTCATTTACTACCATAAAATGAACACTGGTTTTGAAAATAAGTCTCTTAACTACAATGTACTCTTCAGGAGGAATTCAATACTTCAAGATAGGATATAATCATAAATTATGTTTTCCATTTACAAAAACAACAATTAGCAAAATATGAAAGCTCTACAACTGTTTTGTGCTCTAAATTAAAAAGTAATTTTTCAGATATCTATTAGTAGTACCTTTAATTTTAAACTACAATTATACAAAATTTTAAATTTTATAAGTGGCAAGACACATTTTAGCATAGGTCCTGACTGATACCTGTTTTTAAACAATAAGCACTGTAAGTAATTACATGTAATATTGAAACTGTACTAGCCACACAATTTACATTTAAAATAAATTGTCTTAAAATTTGTGGTCTAAAAAAAGAATGTAAACTTGAATGAGAATTATAGAAAAGCAATCTCCATGTAGTCGAACATGATGCTACAAATTAGAACTATTCTATTCATAAGGCGGTGTGTGTGTGTGTGTGTGTGTGCAGAGAGAGTCTTTAATCAGGAGTATAACTTTATGATAATTTTTAAAAAGTTAAACTTTACTAAAATACAAAGATTATACACATCTCTGATCAGACAAAAAGACTAAACCATAAGTTAGGATGTTCATAATTTACTTTCTTCTAAGTTAATATTAAAATTTTGAATCCACATAAAACAATTTCATATAATATACCTATGTTGAAATAACCTGAGAGAATGAATATTTGTCAACATTTTAAACACCATGACTTTTCCCCTAAGAACATTGAGGAGACTAGAAAAGATTATTATTCAGCTTTAGGCTACAGCAAAAAGTTTAAACAAATTTCAATGTTTTTTTCTGCTGTTTAATCAAAGCTATATTTTAAAAATCTTTCTGAAATTAAGTAGAAACATAATGGCCGTAAATATATTAATCAAGCTTTGTCAAAAATGTATGTAAAACTTATCAGTGTACAGTGTTATCTGTTTAGAGGAATATTTTCAATAGGTCATAAACTCCTTTTTCTTTAGTTGCCACCATCTGTATGCCCCCTTTACATACTCGAATCAAAGTTACCTGACAAAAAGTAGCAAATATATGAAGTTGAGATAATTGCCGTTAATATTTTGAAACCCAAACAAGGTATATTACATTAAATAGACTTCTCAGTCCTGGTGTTGCCTGACAGATATGTGATGTGCCAGTGGTTATATTATATTCCTCCTCCCATGCATGCACCTCCTGCAGAGACAGCAGACTACAGAAGCTGACCCTTACTGAGACCATCTTGTCTCTCTGACAAAGCTCCTTTTTAACTTCTTACTTACTGGTTACTTCCTGTGATGGAGAAAAACTTTAGCTCAGCTTGTGATAATTTCACAGGCCCTGAGGACCCTGACCCTAATAGCCTCAAGGTCAGAAGTCAAGTCTTGTTCTGAAACATCTGTGTGCTTTATATTAAAGTGGAACAAAAGTGGAGAAATATCCACCAGTGTGTGACAAGAAGGACAGGCAAAATAGGACTGACACACTGGTCATCTGTTACTCTGGCATCTTAAGTTCATTTTTGACACTGCCCAAAACTCACTTAAATTCCAAATTTGAAGTGCAAAAGATGTTTGTTAACTATTAAAGCAAAAAACCGAAAATTTATGTTTTACAGAAATCTGAAATTTGAATGGTCTTGCAGGCCTTCAGACATATTTTAAAGTATTCTAGAAGTTAATGAAATTTCATGTTTTACGTAATTTAATGGCTTATAAAAAGAAAGCATAAGCTACCTATATATAAGACACATATATGTATGTTTGTATATATATATATATCTGTATCTGTGTGGTTAAAAGAACTATTTGAAAGACAACAGTCACATGTAAAAAGATACATCACACTAAAATATTAGAGAGCTATCTTAAGATATCCATTATATATTAAAAAAATTCAGCAGAGTTAAACGTACTTTAAATTCATTTTATTTTTTAGAAATTAAGAAATAAATGATTTAGCTTATTTACTGACCTTAATTTGTAAATTTAGGTCAGCTAAAGTATTCAGTTGTCACTACCAACTTTATATCTAAATCACGTGGGTAAGCAGTAAGGTGTGGAGATATTGAAAAGGCAACAGAAATATATTTAATTTCCATGATGAAGAGAAGCACACAGCAAAGTTTAGAAACATAAAAATTGGACAACCAATGCTGTGCCTGCTTTTAATGTCCACTTTAGGCTATTCAAATTTAAAATGATCAAATGCACTTTTACCCAATTAATCACTTTATTATAGCACTGGTACCTTCCTGTGACATAAGGGGTAATGGACACAGAGCATACTTCTAGTATTGATTATATCTCATTAATTATTCATGCCAACACAAGATACGATAATTGTAATACTGTATATAATACAGACAAAATTGAAAAATCTTGGTAATTTTTTCTATCCTATACACATAATCTTAACCCTAAAAGAAGTCAGATTATTTTGAAATGCAAAGATTTTTATGACCAAGCAATGAGTTCCACTTAGAAGGAGATTAATGGAAGCTTTCTGATAGTTTTAATACTAATTACATAGATTCCGATCAAGTACTAACTTGTAGACATAGTACAGTTTTGTCAGTAAAAGATTATCAAGATATTCTCAAACATTCAAAGGGTCTCTTGAAATTTTAAACACTCTACAGGTAATACATGCTTCAACAGTGTACACACAATACAGGAATCACAAATATCATAAAATGTATGGAAAGTGGGGCTATGAGGTAGAAATTAAAAAGTAATATGTCAATAAGGAACGGGCAAAAGGCATCCTGGGGAACACTGAAAAGCTCTGCCACAATAAGTAAAGCAGCATACTCCTTTTAAGTCATGTAAGATTATTTACTCAAAATACTTAATTTTCACCTTTTATAAAATAATTTAAAGTAATGATACCAAGAAAAAGGAATTGGAGGGGATAAATCTGTAAGGAGTTTGGAATTAAAAACAAAGTGAAATGTGCACTTACCAGTTCAACAAATGCAAGTCCTCCATAGCTGTGAGCAACAAAAAATACATTTTCAGCTGCAGACTGGGCTATGAAATGGTCCCACACATAGAGTGCATGTTCTTCAGGAGAACCATTTTCCTATAAAGAAAACAAATATCACATATTATGTACTATATCTAATTATTATCATTGTAATCAAAAATTAAATTATATGCTTGCTTACATAGCATAAGAAATAAGATAGTTATAGCTCATTCCAAATTAAAATCATACAAAAGAACGACACTGAAAATTCAAATTAGGGAATAAATTAGTATTAAATCATTAGTAAATTACAGCTATACTTAACTGCTACTATCATCTTCTGGAACAAAATGTTTTAACTAAGCACCTTCTTGAGGGGAAATTGCCTATTCTGGGTATATTTGAGACAGTAAAATATATCTAAGTATATTAAAATCGCATAGGAAAAAGTTACAGTGATTTTATGATAAAAAAGTATAACATTAAGAAAAATCAGATACATTTTCTATATGTATATCTGAAAATACTTATAGTACACATACATCTAAATTGATTTATAAAATTTTAAGTATCTCTGTAAGCTGAAAATAAGCAGAAAAGTTAACAACAAATATTTTCTATTTACATTATTTAAAAATACATTTTTGTCTAAAAGCATTTTCCATACATATTTTATTTCTAGAACTGGGAGAAATCTAAACATATAAACTTGAGACCTTTTACATTTCTCCTAACTTGCTAAATCTTAATAAATGTATGAATGTTGCTTTAATTCCAAAAGTTCTAGAATAACCTCATTTTATTGTATTTATCTCTATAGCTGATACATTTGTAGTTAAAGCTAAAATCTGGTTAATGTGAATGGGGAAAAAAAACCGCAACAACCAAAGAGCTAAAAAAACCCAAACTGCTAAAAACTAAAACAGATCATGAAATTGGAAGCTTTAATGCCAGAAGACTGATTCTCTAAGAATGTTATGGTACTACATAATGAACACAGTTTTTCACAATTTCCATCTCAGAAATTTTAATATCATATTAGGGTCCATATGAACTGGCTTCTCTTGCCACCTAAAAGCTATTGTTTCCTAATGTCTATCTCTGCCCTAAATTATTCTCCTGAGCTCCAGACTCAAGGTTATATCCTTTCAAATGCCCTACAGACACTTTAAACTCAACCAAATTCAACACTGCTAAAAATGTCCTCTATAAACCTGTGTCACTCTTTGCTCCCCACCTCCGGCTGAAATCTGAGTATCATTTTTTATTTCTCTCTCCCTCAAATTCCATATATCATCAATTATTAAAATCCTGTTGATTCTGTCTCCAACTGTCTCTTAAAGCCATGCACTTCTCTCCATTCTTACTTCCTCTGGCTAAGCTCGAGCCACCAGCCTTTTGCAAGTAGGTGACTACAATGATCTCCGGCCCAGTTTCTCTGCCTCTAGGGTTGCCCGTTTAAATTCTCTAACTCTGTAGTGAGTACAACCTTTCAAACATGTAGATGTGATCATGTCACCCTATGACCCACTCCCTGCTTAGAACCCTGCAGAGTGTTTTTATTTCTCTCAACATCACATTCAAACAGCTTGACGCTGAGGCCTTATATGATCTGGCCTCTGGCCTGAAATGTATCTGCAAAATACAATGATCCAAAAGACACCCTTTTCCCACCATGAGAGACTACAGAGAACACTCTCTGTGTTCCAATTGCAGAGAACAACTTGCAGTAGTCTGACTGCACCATACTTTTCTTCGGGCTATTCTTGTTGGTGTTGTTTGGAAACTGACCTGTGTATGCTCTGCCTTTACTTCACCCACCACCTTCACCCACATAATTCCTACTTATCTCCAGGACTCAAATGAAACATCACCTTCGAGGGAACATTCTCCCTATCATCCCCAAGGCTAAGTAATGTCCCACAACCACATCCTGTGCATGTTCTCATTTTTGCACTGAATGGTTTGTATTGTAATTGCTTGTTAGATAATCAAATTCCTGAGGCCAAGAGTTGTGTCTTGCCCATTAAATCTGAGGGCAAAAGATAAATAATAAAAACACATTTATCTTCAGAATGATCACTTACAACCATGTAGTCATATATTACATTATAAATATACTTTCAAAGATATCTATTAGTAACATAAATATGAAATTACCCACACTTAAAGTATATAAAATAAATAAAAGAATAATCATTGGAAGGAAATCATGTAGGGCATTTTTGGCTTTAATAATTAAGCTTTCATTAGTTTACAAAGTGGGAAAATGGTTATCATTAAAAGCAGGACAGTAGTTAACTCTAAGGAAGAGAGAGTTGTGATTGGAAAACAGACTTCCAGCAGCTGGCAGTGTTCCACTTCTTGGCTAGGGTAGTAGTTACAGAGGTGTGCCCTTTATACTTACAGTTAAAGGACTAATACATATTTAGCACTTTTCTATACATATATATGACTCTGTAAGTCACCACAGAATCTAGTGTACACAGCTTTGAGAGTGAAGAAAGGTATTGTTAGTAACTGTACTGGGAGAACAGATCTACATAGGGACTATCCAGAGAAAACCCAGCCACCTGGTCTCCCTAGTTCTATCTCACAGTGAAAGAAATGGAAAAACAAAATAGGAAGAGAGATAACAGAGTTTCTACCTGCTGATAATGGTATAACTAAAAATCTTAAATATCTGTGGTGGTCCTAAATATTCTCTATATGGATGGGAAAAAAACATACAGGAGAATAGATTACTCTGTTCCCACTAGGCTCTGTGCTGGCAGTGAAGATGTAAGGGTGATAAGAAGTAAGCCATGATCCTGGCCTTTAATGTGTATGCAATTTCATAAGGGTGTTAACACATAAAGACAGAGCGGCAGTAGTGTGTGAGGAGAATTACTTTGTCTATTCCTGAAGGACTGCCTTGACACCAAGTCCAACGGGCCTGTTATAAATCCATACTACCCGACCTCAGTGGAATCCTCCCTGCTTTCTTCTCACAGTCACCAACTCCTCCTTTATTCTGTCTACAGCCTATCTGTTCCAGCCTTTTCATTCCTACCTCAGTTTTGGTCCTCTTGCAATGGATTCTTAACTAGTCTCATTTCTTCCAGTCTTTCCTTTACTTTGTTGCTAGATCAAACTTCCAGAAGCCTGGCTCTGATCAACCCACAGTCCTGCCTAAAAGGTCATTTACTGAAATGGTTCCCATTACCTACAAAAGAACTCTTTAACCAAGATCTCTAAACCTATCTTTCCAGCCTTCCTTCTCACTATTTCCAGGGGCTTTATTCATGGTCCAGGAAACTCTGGATAACACACGAACAGTCTGAAGACCCTATCGTGACATTTGGTCTCAGATCACAGGGGTCCTGCAGCTCAGTCTAGGCAAAACATAAAAGCAGAGAGCCCTTCTGAGGTAGCAGTTCAGCAATCCAGACATGGAGTGACAGACTATCCTACTCCTTAGAGTGATGGCAGAGTGAATGGAAAGGAAGGGATGGAATGAGTCCTCACAAAGGAAGGATCAGTAAAACTTTGTGACTCATAGAATATAAGGAAACTGCCAACCAGGCCCAAGTGACCAATATATGACTAAAGGAGAGCTAAGAACCAACAGATTTTCCCTCTGTTCACAGATAAAGACTAGTGTTTTCAGAGATTAGCATTATGGCTGAGTTTTCTCTTCCATAGTCTGTGGAGATGATATCTGTTAATAATGGTCTGTCAGTAGTAGGAAAAAGAAACCTCAAGTATCCCTGTGCTCCACGTACTTAAATATTTTCAGCCTGACTCTAAGGTCATCAAATTATTCTTTAGTTTTAGACTTTAAAACCTAATGTTCTAAAAAGCGACACTCAGTTGAAAAAAATGTCTATAATATCCACTTAGGGGGTTATCCATAGGCACAGCTAAATAATTACACAAGATAATTCTAGGTCACACTTGACATCCATGACCCAAAAAGATACAGGGTAGGAATCACAGTTGGCCGTCAGGGCAGCAGCAGGCATTCTGTTCTAGTAGAAGCCTCATCGCAGTTCCTGCAGCGGACCACATGACCTTGTAGGAGTTGCCCTCTATGGCCTGTAAGGTGTTAGCTCAGGAGTAAGGGAATCAGATTCACCTTAGGCAGATACAGGAGTTATCTTGCCTTAAAAGTCTTATATCCTACAGAAGCCAATACCTCTTGGAACAACTCCACTGGCATGGCTTCCAGGGTCCCTGCTTGCAAGGGTCAGGCCGAATTACAAAAGTTACTACCCTCAAGGAAGATTGAAACCGTGGTATTTATAGCCCATTAGAATTCCTTCTAATCTAGATGCAGTTTCGAATCAGGTGACTTCCCACCATACCCAGTGCTGCCTAGCAACCAACCACTTAGAGTGGATGTTATGGTATGCTTCCTAGAACCCCCGTTAGTTATAGACACTCATTTCCTGAACTGTGCAAGTGTTGGCAACTGATAGTTTAGCTGAGGAAACTCTAGGAATCACTTTCAGCCAAATAAAGGTATCTTGCCTCAAGTTACAATCCTACCTCTGAGGCGATTTACATTCAACGACTGGTTGAGATGATATGGATCTGTAAAGAATCTCTCTCTTGCCTCAAGGCAGGACATTTCTGAAAAGTCATCCCAGAACCAGAGATCATCAAGCAATTAGATGAGGGCTTTTATTGAGGCTATACTGTAGTTCAACTCCTGCCAAAGTCTATTTTTTCCACTCTCTTACAGGTGTTGATCCCAAGGGAACTCCCCAACAAACTTCCTGCATGCAACTTCAGATTCTGTTATCTGCGAAACTCAACTTAAGATACCACGTTATCAGGCTTCCAAGGACATAGAGCCAGAAAGTTAACTGAAGGTCAGATTTTCATGCAGAAAAAGAGAGTTTTGCTAACCTCTGACCTAGAGCATCTTACAAGAAATACATGGAAAGTATTTACATCTGTTTACATGTATTATTATCCTGTTTATATTTAAAACTACTGTAAAATATTGTTGATTTCAATTTACATGTAGGCTCTACTATTAGCCATGGTAGCTTAAATTGAGTTCGGCACTGTTTCACTGGTTCTTTTCTATCCTGCTACTTATTTAATCTGCCATGTCACTTCTTCTTTCCAGAATATAAAGAATTTCAAGGTAGATTCCTTTTCAGATTCAAACTATAAATACAAAGCATGCCACAGGCATTTAGTAAGTGACTAACAATGCTAGTGCTATTGGCAATGATACTATTGACAAAGTATCATGAAGGGCATTTCAAAAACCAAGACAAAGGTGTATTCAAACTCCTTTTCAGGAATCTAGCTTCTAATAATCTGGAATGTGGCAAATAAATGATGCTCAAAGATGTTCATCACTGTCTCATTTATAGAAGCAAAAATCTGGGTAATGCTTATGTGTCCAATAATGCAGAAATAAATATTTAAGTGAATTATAGTTTGTCTGTCTAAGGAAATATGCAGCTATTCAATGAGCTTATAAAGTAATACATGCAGTTCATCTAATTTTATAGGTGGTATAATTTTCACCATATAAAAAGGCTCAAGAAAGACTAGAAGGAATCAAATAAAAATATTAAAAGCAGTTTCCTGTGGATGGTGGGATTATGAATATTTTCTTATGTTTAGCTTCTTTACATCATTCTGAACTTTCCAAAGTTATATAAAGTTAATATTTTTTATAATAAGTGAATAACAAAAAAATCAGAAATCCTGCTGAATAACTACTACTGGCTTCTTAGGGGGAACCAGCGTCTGGGTGGGATATTTACATCTTCATATCTAATAAATTCTAACATCTGCGCTGAACCCACTGCACATGTACAAACAGCAAATCAAAACGGTTGTTTCAAATGGGTTTAAGAGTAAGAAGTGATAGCTACAAGTTTGATAGCAACTGAAGAAACAGAAAACCTACAAAAACTAGAAGAGCCATATAGCACAAAGAGTGACTACTAGCATTGTTACTGAGCAACGTGAGGGCAGGACTGCATTTAAAGTACAACAGACAAGAATAACAGGGATCCTGAATCGTCAAAAGAAAGCTAATGATGCTACGTGAATTCCACTTCTGAAAGGCTAGGGACATACAATTAAGAAATAGTTTTATTCAAAATATTATTCTTAAAAACAGGTGATAAAGGAGATAAACCTTAGCTATAAAAAAAACCTGGCTTTCTTATGTGACTATTTCCTAAGGGTTTCACAAATGTATGGCTTTTTACTATTCACAGTGTTTAGAGAGCAGATCCTCATCGTTTTAAGATGTAACAAATTCTGCCAAATATCTGCTGCCTCCTACAACAGTTAGGTACAATAATGGTAGCACAGGAATTAATAAACTGAGAGTAGTTTTTCATATATATTTCTGACATATTATATTACTGAAGTCCCAGTTTTATACATGAGGTGAGGCCGTTCCAAGGCCCATGTGTGTCATTCCAATCTGCAGCCCACACTGTGTCCACAGTCATTACATATTTATAAACCATAATCCAGAGTGTACACTACCAGCAGTGTATTTTGAAGCTAAACAGATTTCAATAGGGAAGGCTTTCTAATATGCCTCAATTACAGAAATGCAAACATACTAAATCTACTCTACAGGTTTCTCCATGCATTTCACATCAGAGTGCGTTTTCTATTGAGTAACTTCAAGCCAGATGATTTTAGAATATGCAAATATACAAAGTGCATGAAAAGACAAAAGTAAATCCATTAATTAGAATTTGCTAGTGGCAGAATGCACAGAACATTTACACCGTGGAATTCGGTGGTATTCAGAGTACGGGTTGAATTTCCTGATGTACTCTTGCCATCACTAATTGTTAAATGCCAAACAGAAGTGATATAGTAACCAAAGCCTTATCAACTATGCCAGATTCTACTACCTAGGCATTGCAAGGTCTGCATTTATGATGGACTACCTGAGCTGATAACACACGGAATTATCTAAACAACATTTGCATATTTGTGTAATTATTTTCTAAGGTTAATTAGCTCCTGTAAAGCATTTCGCCCTTTGAGACTGCTTACAGTGACAGGTTCACATATTTTCTGAACCACTGCCAAATTTGACAGATTTTTCTTCTGCTAACCTGTTGCTACAAAGTTATAAAATGAGTGTTCTTACAATATAATAATTTAAACTTATAATTGATTTTAGTAAAAGTAAAATAAAAATTGAATGAATTTCAAGGGTTTTTAAATGTCCAATTATAAAATCAAAACTTTATTTTACTTCATATAAATTGTGATGGGAAGTGTATTTACTAAGAAAATTTCTTTATGAATAATAAAATCTAGCATTTGTTACTTTAAACTAGCATGTATCTGTCACTAACTCCAGTTGTATCACATACGTCTCTCTCTCTCACATACACACACACACATACTCCACCAGCAGCCTTTAGTACTTACCACTGATTTGCTATTTACACTGGAGATATCAGCTGGAGAAAGAACACTAATATAAAACCCACACCTTTGTTTGTGACAAAATTTACAAATCAAAATTATTTCTTTTAAAAAGCTAAGACTTTTCATTACGTAAAATACGGCTCAATAAAATCCGAATGGGATGAAGATATCCAAGTCAGAGGGATGCATGAGGATGCAAAAATGTAAGTTATCTTCTTGCATCCAACCAATCCACAGGTACAAGATAAAAGAAAATTTATATTTTTAGGAATTGGCTAGTAGGGTACATTTTCAGAAGAAATGAAATACAAATACAGCATGGCCCTAAACCAGAAAGACACAAGCAAGGAACTCATTCAGTTTAGCTTTAAACTTTTAGATGATTCTGTTACTTACTCCTTTGTATAAGAACAAAGAATAAATTGTACATTAATACAGAACAAAACATTTATAAGAATAGTTGTATACAAAATATATTTCATAATGTCACAGAGGATGTAGTTTTATTTTAATCTGATTAAATGCTTTGGATTAAAAATTTATCTTCATTTTGGCATATTTTAAATGCATTATTATCTTTTAAAAAGTGTAGACATTTCTGTTTAATGGTGATTAAAGGACAAGGAGTATATATGAAAGCATAAAAACTGATGGTACAGCATATCTCTAATGAAAGCATCTTCAAAGATAACCATTATTTGGTTTTTAAACATTAAATGGAATCATATGAAGTTACCAACATTAGACATTTTTGACCTTAAAAGTGGCAATTTCATAAGATTCAACCTTAAACATAATGAAAATAGACAAAAGAATCTGTAAGTTAGAGATATTTTGAAACTTTCAATTTTTCCCACCTTTTAGGTGTCAAGATACGATTGACAGCCATCAATCTTGGAGACAGATTCAAGGCTACATTATTTGTCAATAAGGCTATATTTAATAAATTATAAACAGCTATAAAAAGAAGACAATCATGATGATTAAAACTGACAAAGGATCAGTATTCAGAACCATACCAAATATACTTGAATTTCACACTGATATTTCAAGTTTAGCATGTCCAAAAGTAAACTCTGCATTGATCTCCCAATTCCCCATTATCTGTTCTTCGTTCAGTCTTTCTTATCTTGTCAAGTGGTACCTCTACTCATCCAGTTGTTCAACTCAAAAATCTGGAAGAGACCCTTGACATATCCCTCTTCCTCTATCTCTCATACTGATCCAACTTAATTTGTCCTCAAAAATGTTTCCAGAATCCATAAACTTCTCTCAATTTCCACTCTTACTATCTCAGCCCAAGCTGTCACCATATCTTGCCTAGGACGTTAACCACTTGAACTGGCTACATGCTTTCTCTCATTCAGTCTTTACAATGACTTCATGACACAGATACTCTAAATATCCCAATTTACAGAGATTAATATTTTGTACAAGGTCATACAGTTTTCCAGATTGCAAGCTAGTCTCTCTGGTTCTAGCATCTGAACTTCTATGCTGTATTCTATGCTATATATAACTATATAACAGTTAATTAATAAGAAGTAAAAAGAAACTGGAGAAGCAAATAATTATGACCCATTATTTACAGAAATGGTGCCAAATTCTTTGTGATTGGGCCGTAATTGCCACAAAATGGGTATAACCTGGAATGGGAGGCAGACAGAGCTGGTAGGATTCTCAGATTCCAGAACCAAGCTCCTGAGCATTTCCAACAAAGTAAACACTGATGATCCTTCTCACTTGAATAAAATTTAGCTTCTCCTCTCTTAGTGCAATCTACCGTACAATCACAATAATGCTCCTATAGTGCATACTGAGGCAGGTATGGATCTAAATATTTTACAGATATTAACTCATTTAATCCTGACAACAATCCTATGAAATAAGTACTATTATTTTCCCCATAATTAGATAAATAGGCAAAAATGATTAAGAAATGTACTCAAGAAAACTGCTAGTATACAGCAGGACCAGCATCCAAACCTAGGTAGTCTAAAGTCCATGCCTGTAATCTTAACCACTCTCCACTGCCGTGTTCAAACACCTCTAATATTGCTTCCTCTATGTAGGCACAGTCAAGGCTGTTGCTCCTTGTAGCAATACCAAATGGCAAAAGGCCTTTAAGAAAAAGGGACAAGAGTATTGCTTATGTAGCTACCAGGTACCAGGTTCACATGAAAAGACTTTCTTTGTGAAAAGAAGCAGTTTGTTTTCGGAAAGTTAAACATGTCCTTTTCTTTGAATTGCTTCTGCCACCTTATGAGACAGAAATTGAACCTGTCTTGAGATCTATTATTAACTTTCTGCCATTTATTTATCTACAACAAAGAATAAGGCTAAAGAGAAGCTAGACACAAATTGTATGATTTATATAATTGTACGATTCACTTCATAGGGAGTTCTAGAAAAGCTGAAACTATAGTGTTAGAATCAGTGGTTGGCAGGATCAGAAAATGGGGGGAGGAAACGGACTACAAAAGGGGTCAGTCTGAGAAATAGAAAACTTTTTGGGGTGATGGAAATGCTTTTTTATCATGATTATGGTGATGATTACACAGTGATACACACTACACACATCCAATTATATATTTAAAATTAGTTTGACTTACAGTATACAAATTCTATCTCAATAAAGCTAATCAACCAACCAACCAACCAACCAACCAACCAACAATGGTGGCAAATCTTTTTTTCTAAATAGGAGTTATCAAACCTGTCAATGGTTGCTTTCACCTTAAAACAGTATAGTTGAGTATTTGTGAGAGTCTGTATGGCCTGCAAGTTTAAATTACTTACTCTCTGGCTTTTTAAGAAAAAGTTTGCTGACTCTTGCTATAAATGCTTATGATCTCAGTTCCAGAATGGCAGATTAAACATCCATAACTGACAGGATCATCTCCCCAAACCCTATTAAAAACTACAGTAAAAGATTTTTTTTTTTTTTTTACAAAGACATAAATCTACAAGGCTTAGGAAGATGAAGGAGGAGAAAATACAATGACACATGGAAGACAGTGAGGAGATATATAAGAATGGTAACTTGAATGACGGCCATTCTGACTGGTGTGAGGTGATACCTCATTGTAGTTTTGATTTGCATTTCTCTGATAATTAGTGATATTGAGCATTTTTTCATGTGCCTTTTGATCATTTGTATGTCTTCCTTGGAGAATTGCTTGTTTAGGTCTTCTGCCCATTTTTGGATTGGGTTGTTTATTTTTTTCTTATTGAGTCGTATGAGCTGCTTATAATTTCTGGAGATCAAGCCTTTGTCAGTTTCATTTGCAAAAATTTTCTCCCATTCTGTAGGGTGTCTTCTTGTTTTACTTCTGGTTTCCTTTGCTGTGCAGAAGCTTGTAAGTTTCATTAGGTCCCATTTGTTTATTCTTGCTTTTATTTCTTCTAGGAGAAAATTTTTTAAATGTATGTCAGATAATGTTTTGCCTATGTTTTCCTCTAGGAGGTTTATTGTATCTTGTCTTATGTTAAGTCTTTGATCCATTTTGAGTTGATTTTTGTATATGGTGTAAGGGAGTGTTCTAGCTTCATTGTTTTACATGCTGCTGTCCAGTTTTCCCAACACCATTTGCTGAAGAGACTGTCTTTATTCCATTGTATATTCTTGCCTCCTTTGTCGAAGATGAGTTGACCAAAAGTTTCTGGGTTCATTTCTGGGCTCTCTATTCTGTTCCATTGGTCTATATGTCTGTTTTGGTACCAATACCATGCTGTCTTGATGACTGTAGCTCTATAGTATTGTCTGAAGTCTGGGAGAGTTATTCCTCCAGCCTCTTTCTTTCTCTTCAGTAATGCTTTGGCAATTCTAGGTCTTCGATGGTTCCATATAAATGTTATTATGATTTGTTCTAGTTCTGTGAAATATGTCCTGGGTAATTGGATAGGGATTGCATTAAATCTGTAGATTGCCTTGGGCAGTGTGACCATTTTAACAATATTGATTCTTCCAATCCAAGAGCATGGGATATCTTTCCATTTTTTAAAGTCTTCTTTAATTTCCTTTATCGATGGTTTATAGTTTTCTGTGTATAGTTCTTTCACCTCCTTGGTTAGATTTATTCCCAGATATGTTATTAATTTGGGTGCTATTTTAAAGGGGATTGTTTCTTTACTTTCTTTTTCTGTTGATTCATCGTTAGTGTAAAGAAATGCAACTGATTTTTGAACACTAATTTTGTAACCTGCTACCTTGCTGAATTCTTCAATCAGCTCTAGTAGTTTTTGTGTGGACCTTTTAGGGTTTTCTATATATAGTAACATGTCGTTGGCATATAGTGACACTTTTACCTCTTCTTTTCCAATTTGGATCCCTTTTATTTCTCTCTTGCCTGATCAAAACTACAATGAGGTATCACCTCACACCAGTCAGAATGGCCGTCATTCAAAAATCCACAAATGACAAATGCTGGAGAGGCTCTGGAGAAAGGGGAACCCTCCTACACTGCTGGTGGGAATGCAGTTTGGTGCAGCCACTAAGGAAAACGGTGTGGAGATTCCTCTAAAGACTAGGAATAGACTTACCATATGACCCAGGAATCCCACTCCTGGGCTTGTATCCAGAAGGAACCCTACTTCAGGATGACACCTGCACCCCAATATTCATAGCAGCACTATTTACAATAGCCAAAACATGGAAACAGCCTAAATGTCCATCAACAGGCGACTGGATAAAGAAGATGTGGTATATTTATACAATGGAATACTACTCAGCCATAAAAACCGACAACATAACGCCATTTGCAGCAACATGGATGCTCCTGGAGAATGTCATTCTAAGTGAAGTAAGCCAGAAAGAGAAAGAAAAATACCATATGAGATCGCTCATATGTGGAATCTAAACAAACAAAAACAAAAACAAACAAACAAACAAAAACAAAGCGTAAATACAGGACAGAAATAGATTCATAGACAGAGAATACAGACTTGTGGTTGCCAGGGGGGCGGAGGGTGGGAAGGGATAGACTGGGATTTCAAAATTGTAGAATAGATAAACAAGATTATACTATATAGCACAGGGAAATATACACAAAATGTTATGGTAGCTCACAGAGAAAAAAATGTGACAATGAGTGTGTATACGTCCATGTATGACTGAAAAATTGTGCTGAACACTGGAATTTGACACAACATTGTAAAATGATTATAAATCAATAAAAAATGTTAAAAAAAAAAAAAGAATGGTAACTGATTTAGCAGATCTGAGAAAGTCAAATCCCAAGCCAGCAGTGGGGAAGCTGAAAACCATCTCCATTCATACTGCAAAATCCTCCAAAGCACAGGGATAGGATTCCAGGTACCTCGGGGACTGACAGAGAGTGGATATATGTGCTAAAGTGAGACTGTTCAACAGTAGTTATCTTCCTGTCTTCTAGTCCATGTATCTTGGTAAATGTCTTCCCATGCTCTGACAAGAGAGATTTTGAAATGGGGATATTGGTAACATATGCAAATTGATGAGGAATGTAGTGCCCTACCTTCCTTATCTTCCCCTAGCCTTCAACTCTCCTAAACTTTCCGATTGCAATCAGTCAGACCCTTAGTTTTTAGGCAGAAGACTAGAGGACTCTTCTTTGGGAAATCACACCAGGCTAAAAAATAAGTTTTAAAGAAACAGACGGACAGAGAAAGACAAATACCATACGATCTCACTTACGTGTGGAATCTAAAAAAACAAAAAAACAAAAACAAAGAAACACCAGTCTCTGAGACTGAGAACACATTGGTGGTTGCCAGCTGGGGGCCAAGGGGATGGGGGAAATGGATGAAGGTGATCAAAAGGTACGAACTTCCATTTATAAGATGAATAAGTTCTGGGGATGTAATGAACAGCATGGGGACTATAGTTAACAGTATTGTATCATATATTTGAAAGTTGTTAAGAGAGTAGTGTTGAAAAGTTTCACCACATAAAAAAAGTGTAAGTGTAATTATTTGAAGTGATGGATGTACTAACTAACCTTATTGTGGTAATCTTTTTGTAATACATATACATACATATATATATGTGTGTGTGTATATGTATAACCATTACATTGTACACCTCAAACTTATACAATGTCATATCTCAATAAAACTGGAAAAATTCCAATGCTAAAAAAAGTACACAGATGGATGGGGGTTGGCATGGGGGAAAATTTCTAACAAATAGACTACTCAGATTACTTACAGTGAAGTTCAAACCTCATATGTCCTACCCATACACTTAGAAGTCCCAATTAGTTTTTTAATACCCACTGACAAACATGAACAGACTGCCAAAAACTACTAGACATATGAAGACAACCTATAAGACAAAATAGAGAGACCAGAACAAATAGAAAAAGACAACTTGGAAGAAACAGACTTTGCAGAAAGAGGAAAATATCAAAAGCACTGCTATTATAATCAGAGAGATCACAGAAGATAATACATTTGCAAAACAAGAAAATGGAACTATTAAAAAGGAATATTCAAAGAATAAACAGAACTCTTGGAAATTGAAAGCAAAATAGCATAATGAAAAATCTTATAGAGGGGTCAGATGATTAAATTAAAGAAATCTTCTAGAAGCAAAAAAATATGAAAAATAGAAAAGTAATAAATCAATTATTAAGTCCAAGAGATTCATTATCCAGAAAACAGTTTTAGAAAGAAAATACAGAAGGGAGAGGAGGAAACGAACAATAAATTATTTAAGAAAACTTCTCAGAACATTAGGTATTGAATTGAAAAAGCAAAGTACTCAGCATAATGAGGTGAACTAGCTATATATAAAGGTATATCATTGTGAAATTTAGAGCCTAGGAATAAGAATATTCTATAAATTTCAAGGAATGAAAATGAAAGGTTGAAATTCAGAATAATTTTAGATTTTTCAATAGCAACAGAAGAATCAACAAGATGATTTTAAAAAGGCTTCAAAATTCAAGGAAAATAACATCCAATTTAGAATTCTGTATCCAACAAAAGTATTATCAGAGTGGAAGATAAAGGCATTTCAGACACATACAGACAAAAAATTGTATCTCATTACTCTTTTCTAAAAAAACAACTAGAAGATGTGCTCTTTCAAAGTAAGAAATAAACCAAAAAAGATGAAGACATGAACTACAAGAAATAGAAGAAATAACACAAGTGACAAATAATAAAAAAGTGACAAAAGGAATCTTCAGAAAAATGGTGAAGGAAGATTCCAGGATGATAGTTGGACACCAGATGCAGTGGGCAATGAGACTGGGTGGTGGCACTGTGGCATAGGATACAAATATGCTGAGGGCTGTCATCACCATGACCCCCACTACCACTGCATGATTGTTTTAGACATAATGACCCAATTGGCCTGATCTGGATTTGTATCTGTATTTGTATTTTCCTAACTACTTGCTAATGAGATACTTGTGTCCTGTTAATGCTCTGTTGCTGCTTCAGCTAAGGACACTCACTATACTTCAATAACTTAGGACCTAGAGACAGAGCAGGAGAAGCTTAGAAATAGGAAATACAGAGAGTATACTTCCTCTAACCATATTTCTGCTGATTTCCTCTACCATATGCCCCAACTATTGAAAGCTGTATGTTGTTTTCAAGACTCCACTGCTCCTTGACTTTCCTGTTAAGAGGCTGTTGTACTTGATCAGGAAAGCTAAAGTCAGAGCATGATTCAAAGTGTCTCTTCAGCTTATCTCCTACTACGAGCTTTCAGCTAATATTTTCCTCTCTTTACACACCCAGGTCTGTGTTTGGTTCTTAACATTTCAAACTGAACAACACATATTTAGGAATGCATATAGAAATGGTTGTAGAACTGTGATGTACTACTCAGTACCCCAAGTTCCCACCTCCATCAGACTGCAGCACTCATTCCTCCACATGCTGTGAGTGTTGAAGGCTGACGGCGCTTGCAGCTGAGAACTCCCCAAACCCTTCTTTTCCATCATTGATTTCAGGGAAAGAGAACTACCATATCCAAGATTATGCCTCCTTCTTGGAGAATAATTGCTTTCAGTGACCAGATAGTGCTGGAGAATAAGTGCCTGGCTCCCTTGCCCTAATTTGGGAGAACCCTGTAGGTCTGTCTTTGCACCCTGCGAGGGCCAATAGTGACACCTTCACTTCCTTACAGGTGATCGTCCTGAGAATGATCCCCAGTAAATCTTCAGTATGCTAATTTCTGCATCAGTGTCTGTTTCCCAGGAAATCTGACCTGTGACAGCTGGTTCCACTGATTGGTCTGAAAAAGCTGACTCTATAGTAGAAATTCTGGAGCTGGATAACCTACCCACCACCTGGCTGGCAGTAGGACCTCAATGCCAGTAGTAGGTGGAGCATTGATAAACTCTGGCATGAATTAACAATGTGACCTCTAAAAACTTACACCAGTGACAAACTGGAAATGTATACTGGTAGAAAGGAATGTACCAGCAAGTACACTGGTTGGCATTGAGAAGTACATAATTAGAAGGACTATGGAATTGGATATCTATTTCCAAAGGCAACAGACGGAGTGATTAATCAGCACAATTAAGTGTGAAAGACAGAACTTCCTTAGCAGCATATAAAGAGGCTCTCCTCTCTGGAGCAGAGGGCAAAAGAACCTAAGGACCAGGTGCACTACTTTTAAAAAGAGAAGCAGAGCTCCAGAGAAAGCTGGATTCTCCACCCTGGCAGGTCTCAATGTGGCGTCAGTAGCCTGATTCAGGTCTGGGACCTGAGACATGGGAAGGGGGGCAACTGGGTCACCTAAATCCTCAAATTTCCCTGAACCTTCAAGGCCTCTAGAAGTAACTTATGCCTCCCAGTTAAAAGCTAGTGCTCTCTCCATGCTTGGAGATGATGGAGAAGCTGCTGCCTTTGCCAAATAACACGACCTCCTCCATCCCCACTTTCACCTCCACTTCTGACTCCAGCCCAACGATTAGGATTAAGCCACAACAGAAGCTAGCCGGGGAAAAGCTGGGCCTCCTAAGAGAGGAAAGGGTAACCTAAAGGAGTTGCAGTGCTTAGTCAGTAATTATAGGTAGGAGGAAGGTGAGCATAAAGGGACTGAATTCTGAAGGTGCTGGATCAAGGTGGGTAGAACATTAAGTTGGATAAAGGAAAGTTTACTGATACATAAGTATTCTTTATATAGGCAGGACTTAGATTAGGCAGGATTTAATACCTGCCTAAATTTTCTATTGCTGCAGTAACACATTACTACAAACTTGGAGGCTTAAAAAACCCACTAATTTATTATATCTTATAGTCCTGTATATTAGAAGTCTGACATCGGTCTCACTGGGCTAATATCAAGGTGTCCTTTCTGGAGGTTTTAAGGGAAAATTCATTCCCTTGCCTTTTCCAACTTCTAAAGTCTGCCCTCTGGGCTTGCTGCCCCACCCTCCACCTCAAAGCCGGAAGTTTTGTGTCTTTTTGGCCATCTTTCCATAGTCACATCTCCCTCTCTGACTCTTCTGCCTCCTTCTTCTACTTTTAAGAACTCTAGTAATTACAGTGGGCTCACTCAGATAATCCAGGATAATCTCCCTATTTTAAGGTCCTTAATCAAATCTGCAAAATTCCTTTGCCATGTGAAATATCATACTCACAGGTTTCAGGGATTAGGTGGTGGGCATCTTTGGAGGCCACTATCCTCCTACCACAATATCCTAGCAAGGACCCTGGGAGATGGTGATAATTCCCTGCCATGATCACTGTCAGAAGTTTGAGGAAAGTAATGATGTATATTAAGTGAAGATCTTTGTATTACATGTTATCACTCACCAGAGAGCGTCCAACACAGAAAAATGGATATGTGGCATACATAGATAATGGAATAATACTCAGGCATAAAAAAGAATAAAAATTGCCATTTGCAGCAACATGGATGGACTTGGAGGCCATTATGCTAAGTGAAATAAGTTAAAGACAAATACTGTATGATATCACTTATATGTGGAATCTAAAAAAAATAACAAATGAGTGAATATAATAAAAAAGCAGCAGACCCACAGATACAGAGAATAAATTAGTGGTTACCAGTGGAGAGAGAGAAGTGGAGAGAGGAAATGTAGGGGTAGGGGAACAAATTATTAGGTATAAAATAAGCTACAAGGATATATTGTACAACATGGGGAATATAGCCAATATTTTATAATAACTATGAATGAAGTATGACCTTTAAAAATTGTGAATCACTATATTGTACATCTCTAACATATTGGACAGCAACTACACATCAATAAAGAAAGAAGAAATCTATAATATTAGTTCTAACATACTAGTTTCTCCATACATTATAATAGAATCTAATTCATTCAAACAAGCTTGGATATACCAAATTTGTGAAAAATATAAACTTAAGTCTTATTTTCAGCCTTGAAAAATAAGGACAAGGTAACAGTTCTCAAATTTATTAGAAGTCTAGTCTATCTTATGATTTGAAATCTAGATATTACATTTTGGTTATCAATTGATATTTTTAAAATGTTGTTAATGTAGATTTGAATTAGCAAGTGTTTTATTTCAATGAGACAGATTCCCAAGAACAGGACTACTGCGTAGAAAGTTTTATGCTTTCTCACATTCTCATCATGCTGTGTGACAGCATTCTTTTCTTTACATCCAGCCAATAATAACTATTATAGCCCCTCAAATTTTTATCAATTTTGTTAATTAATAGCTTTAAATATCAGCACCTTGATATGAATTCCTTATTAATGGAGATGTTAAGCAATTATTTACTATAATAAAACCAGTGCTTAGCACAATATGCTTTTTCATACAGTTCTGTCTATTTGTGTAGAAGTATATTTACTGAAATAATTTAACTTGAAAAAACCTTTCAACTTGTCCTAATTAGTGTAAAAGTTTTAATAAAAAGCTTTTAGAATGTTTCTGTGCTAAGAAAAACATTTTCTCTACCACAAGCCTGGACTTTCTACCACAGAAACAACTAAACTGAAAAATTTTACACATTTTTTTAGTAAAATTAAAAATTGGCAGATTTTACCAGCAGTTCTGATTTTAGAACAAGGGTACATCATATGTTTCCTTTATTGTCCATCACAAAACACAAACACAGAACAATTTTACCATGCTATTTTTAACATTTCATGTATAGCAAACATATCCTAATTAATAAGAAAAATATGAAAAAATAAGAAAACTAATCATACTTATTTTTATCTACTGAAAATACTTCCTACGTTAAAATACAAAATTCTTAACAGAATTAAGGGCAGGGACTTTATTTTATTGTTATTATAATTATAGTAGCATAATTAATTATTATTATAATAGCAACTAACATTTACCAAGTGGTTACCCCTTACCAGCTTCTGACCAAGTACTTTACAAGTAGTAATTCATTCAGTCCTCACGATCACACTGTGAGGTACTATTATGGTTCCTACTGCATGGATGAGGCACAGAGAGGTTGAGGAGCTTGTTTGAGTTTAAACAGCTAATTACGGCAATTCATGGTTAGAGCTCAGGAAGTCTGAACTGAAAATCCGTGCTGTTAACCCCTGTGCTACACCAAATATTGTTTCCTTGTTCTCTTTGACATCACAAATCCAACCCACATACTTTCTCTGTATAATATGTAATTACTTGAGACTAAATCCACAAGTGAGGACTCTGGAAATTGGGACTATATCATGTAATGAAGTATGACTCAGTATCAGATTATTAGTCTATAAAATATTTTAAATTGAAAAGATGAATGATAAAATAAAATTGTAGCTGTTTTAGCAAACCAGACAATATAAATTTTAGGATAATAGAACAAAAGGCTTCAAAGAATCCTCAAAGGCTATAAAGATCGTCAGGACTAGACTGTCACACAATGACCTTGCTGGCATCTAACTCCTCGAACAGTATTTGGAAGTGCATTGTTTCAAATCAATAACTAATTAACAAAGTACAAAAGAAGTTGCACTGTTTCCTTAGCTCCTTGTTAAAAATGGCTTTTGGCAGCATATGGGCAGAAAGGTCGCTTTTATGACACCTCCAGGAGCCTTTCAACACCCTGCCTCTGTCAGATTAAATTACTTTTAGCAATTAATTGTCATAAGTTAAAACAGGAGCACATTTGTTACAGCAGGCTGTCATAATGACATCTTGAGTAGTTGTTTTGATATGAATTTCTTCCACTGACCTTCTATCATATCTTAATTTTTGTGGTTGACCTAACTGGAAGATTGGGAGCACATCTTAACTCAAAAAGCACAGGCTAAACCTTGGGGGTCTTGGAATGAGACACCAACAAATAATTGAAAAAAAATTTCCACAGATACTTTGAAAAGCAGAGGTTATGAAACAAAGGAATGTGTAACTTAGAAATTAAATTCAAAACAAAATTACTCCTAACACAAAAACAGAGAATGTAACAAGAAATAAATTTTCTATTGAGTTCATAAACATGAGATTATGGGATCACTATCATATTGTATCAAAGGTAAATACCTAGAAATAGAATGCTATAAGGAAATGTTAAATAATTTTTACAGCTAAATTTTAGTAATAATATATATTATTTAAAAATATGATATATATCTTCTATTTGATAGATATGCTCTGTTTAAACCTCCAGAACTTTATAAAATTAGTTACTACTAATAATTCTGTATCACCTAATATTCTTTAGAAATCTATATTTGAATAGAACAGAAAAAAAGTCCTTACTGAGGATTATAATATTTTGGTAAATCCAGTAATAGGTCAGATAGTATTCTGAAGAGTGAATGTCATGGGCAAATTTTTGTCCAAAAGGTTAAGATAATTTTATATTTGATTTTTTTCCTACTGCTATAAGTCTGCTACATTCTTTTGCTGTTTTAAAATTTAAGAGAACTTCATAGAAGATGAAAAAGACATTAGGTTAAAACTCAGCCAGCTCAAAAGGACAAGGAAAATGAAAAGGCATGACATTTTCAAGAAATACTAAACCCATGAAAACAGTAATTAAAAACAGCTAACATTTTTCAAGTGATTACCCTGAAACAGGTATTGTACTAAATGCCTAATATGCTCTAATTTATTTAATCATCGGATACTCTGGGCAGTAGCTACTATTACGTCCTTTTTCACAGATAAGGCAACTGATACTCTGAGTTTAAGTCACTTGCTCAACACACAACATGTGGTTTCTTTGACTTCTGATTCCATAATCTTGAGTTAACCCTACAGTACTTTTTATACATGTACACACACACATACACATGTGCTCTGTTTAAACCTCAATTCTTTATAAAATCACTTATTAATACACCATATGCATCTGCATATGTATAAATCTAAGAACAACCAACTCTTTCTAGTTTTAAAAAGCGACCTTAGGCTTGAAACATGGGTATGATCTCAGTTCTTTCAGGTCACAGTATACACTGAAAAGGCCAGAATTGTTTGTGGGATTTGTATCTGGAGAGCAGGAGGACTTATAACCAGAGCTTCCAGAGTAGTTGAGAAGGACCATATAAATACACTGAGAAAGATGTGGGTAGGTAATGTAAGCATGTGTGAGGTGGGGAGTAAATGACCCTCTCAAATACGTGAAGGGCTCCTCACTGTGATGAGGGCCTGTGGACACTTGCGGACGAGGGAAGCGTGCTCCTCCAGCTTAGGGCAGGTCACTGAGTCCTCTGCTGTCTGGAATTTACTGTCAGCAGGTAAGTTTTCACATTCTTTACCTACATTAAAGGAACTTACATGCTTTGCCTCTTCCTTTTATTATCTTTCTGGGATTCACCACTAACCCTGTGACAACTATGGTCTATAAATTTAAATTTAGGCTCTTTTTGCAATAATATCTAATTATGATTACTTGCAAGTGTACTATATAGCTGAATGGGCAAAATTAATACCATATATGGGTAACATTTGGAGTCAATGTAAACTTTTTTTTTCCAGAACTATACACTAACTTAACTAATTAATTGGATAAAATCTTCCCTCTAGATATGTGCACAGAGGTAAGAAAATTTCCATTTAAATAATTTTTATCTCCAATGTTTACAACACATTTTCTAAATTAAATCAGCACATATTGTGTTTGTGGTTAAATATTAAGGACGCTTAGTTCTTTAAAAAACTTTTTTTTAAATTGAAGTAGAGTCAGTTACAATGTGTCAATTTCTGGTGTACAGCACAATGTCAAGTCATGCATATACATATATATATTCATTTTCATATTTTTTCATTAAAAGTTATTACAAGATATTGAATATAGTTCCCTGTGCTATACAGAAGAAACTTGTTTTTTAAATCTGTTTTTATAAATAGTGGCTAACATTTGCAAATCTCAAACTCCAAATTTATCCCTTCCTACTCCCTTTCCCCATTAACTGTAAGATCGTTTACTATGTCTGTGAGACGGTTTCTGTTTTGTAGATGAGTTCATAGTGTCTTTTTTTTTTTTTTTTTTAAGATTCCACATGAGTGATATCATATGGTATTTTTCTTTCTCTTTCTGGCTTACTTCACTTAGAATGACAATCTCTAGTTCCATCCATGTTGCTGCAAATGGCATTATTTTATTATTTTTATGGCTGAGTAGCATTCCATTATATAAATATACCACAACTTCTTTATCCAGTCATCTGTCTATGGACATTTAGGTTGTTTCCATGCCTTGGCTATTGTATATAGTGCTGCTAGGAACATTGGGGTGTATGTATCTTTTCGAATTAAGAGTTCCCTCTAGATACATGCCTTGGAGTTGGATTGCTGGATCATGTGGTAAGTCTATCTTTAGTTTTTTGAGGCATCTCCATACTGTTTTCCGTTATGGCTGCACCAAACCACATTCCCACCAGTGGTGTAGGAGGGTTCCCTTTTCTCCACATCCTCTCCAGCATTTATCGTTCATGGACTTTTGAATGATGGCCACCCTGACTGGTGTGAGGTGATACCTCACTGTAGTTTTGAGTTGCATTTCTCTGATAATTAGTGATATTGAGCATTTTCTCATGTGCCTATTGGCCATTTGTATGTCTTCACTGGAGAAGTGCTTATTTAGGTCTTCTACCCATTTTTGGATTGGGTTGTTTTTTGTTATTAAGTTGTATGAGCTGTTTATATATTCTGGAAATTAAGCCTTTGTCAGTCCTTTCATTTGCAAATATTTTCTCCCATTCTGTAGGTTGTCTTTTTTTTTTTTTTTTTTTGCTTATGGTTTCCTACGCTGTGCAAAAGCTTATAAGTTTAATTAGGTCCCCTTTGTTAATTTTTGATCTTATTTCTATTACCTGGGTAGACTATCCTAGGGGAACATAGCTAAGATATGTCAGAGAATGTTTTGCCTATGTTTTCTTCTAGGAGACTTATTGTGTGTTGTCTTATATTTAAATCTTTAATTCATTTTGAGTTTATTTTTGTGTATGGTGTGAGAAGGACATTTAGTTCTTGAGGTTTCTTTTTTACCTCCAAGAGTATATTTTATATCACTGAAAGATTAACACTAAAGGCAAATGAGAATTCACTCATTTTTAAGATGATCTGAGTTAAGCATTTTTATATTTCAGAATGTTGCAGACAGAATACAACTGACTGATAAAATGTAACCTGTATTCTTTTCCCCTTATTGAAACCACTCGAACCTCTTAGTAAAGTAGCTCATTTTAAGGATGGAAGAAGAAAACAAAATGATTATTTTAATAAGAAATATTTCATTATTTCATGGAATCATAAAAGTTGAGAAATTATGCCCCCCACTTATTTGCATACCTACCCATTTTACAGGGGAAAAAACCAAGCCACAGAGGTATAAAATGCCTTGTTCTGGTCACTGTAGTAATTTCATTAGTTGAAAGTTCAGTTCTCATAAAGGTATGACCATGAACACACCTTACATTACATGCGTTTTACAAATCTTTAAAGGGACTTCAGCTACTTCACCTCTTGATTCTTATTAGAACCCAAAGGAGTAGACAGGTCCTGGGAAACCTCTTATGTTTCTACTTCTTCTTTAACCCTCACCTCATCAATCAGCGTATCTTGCCCACAGGTCATCTTAACACTATTTCTAAACTGATGCTTTGACTACTTCTAAAATCCAACATCTATTTCAATTGCCTAGGAAGTAAAATTAAGCACATATGTGCTGGAAAATGATGGCATGAAAAGAGTGACAGTGAGAACGGAAATAGTCAAATGGATATATTATAAAACCAAATGATTAAACTCTATGCCTGCTTGCACATGTAACAGAATTATTCTAGGGAAAGATACATTACAATGTAAAAATTATAATCTCTGTAATCTAATATTATTTTAATAAAGATAGAGATGGGGGAAGGAAATGTAAGAGGAGATGAGACTGACTGTGGTGGTGGCAGTGATAGATCTAAATTTCTACCCTTAACTTGCTGAGTGGGGTAGGGTGAGGACAGAAGGATAAAATGAGGACTACTCCTATGTTGAGGCACTGCCAGATACTAAATAAACAATAAAATCTCAGAAATTACATTAGAATGGCAGTGGCAAGTAGAGACAGAACTTTGAAAGGAAAAGAATACCCAGAAACAAAGGCAAGAATGTAAGAATTCAAACTATGTTAAAGGTGGCACTTCAAATCAGTGGGAAAAGAATAGATTACTTTTAAAATAAAGTTTGGACAACTGATTAACTATTTGGAAAAAGTTTAAGTGAGCTCTGTCCACATGATAAACATAAAAATAAATTTCTACTGGATAAGACAAATATCACTCAAGAAAGGTTTGTCTCTTGAATAAGGAGGGTCAGAAGAAGTATCAAAATGGAAAAAAATGAAGTGGATTCATTTCACTCCAAACATAAAAATCAGCTCCTGACAATATAAACTTACATGTAGAAGGAAAGATTCTAAAGCACATGAAAGAAAATATACAGGTAAGGACTTTTCAAACAAGACATTAAAGGGTAAACCATACAGAAAAAAACTGGTACATTTTAATATAGTAAAATCAAGAATGTTTTGAAAAGATATTGAATGAGTGAAAAGACAAATCAGAGAGTGGAGGGGTGGTTTGTAACATGTAAATAACATCTACAAATAAATAAGAAAAGATAAAGAAACATTAACAAAATGGGCATAAGCAGGATATTCACAAATGAGGAAACCTAGATGGCCAATTAAAAATGAAAAGATATACAACCTCATTAATAATAAGGGTAGTGTGAATTAAAACCACAATGAGATACCATGTAATAGTCTTCAGATTGGCAAAAATTTAAAAGTCAGATAATATAAATTCTGAGAATGATGTGAAACAGGAATAGCCATATGGCTCATCAAAATAATTCACATAACTACTTTTAGAAATAATTTGTTAACCCAGTAATTCTTCTCTTAAGTAAAGAATGTAGAGACATTCTTACATACAAGCACCAGGAAGAATAAGAGAATGTTCATTAGAAGCTTAAAATAGCAAGAACTAGAAAACACACCAGCAATGTTCATCAACAGTAAATGAGATAAGTAAATACAGGAGAATGAATTATTATTAAACATATAAACTGATGTGCAAAAAAAAAGCAAATTCCAGATAGCAAATAAATGTGATATAAGTGGAAGACAAAACCAAACAATAATAATAAATATATTATTTAGGAAGAATATATATTTATAACTTATAATGGAAAGCACAGGAACATTAACACAAAATTTATACACCTGAGGGGGAGAGACAGGGATGTGACTGGAGGAGGCACATAAGCATCTTCTAAGGTCATGGTAAGCTTCTTTTTCTTAAATTGAGTAGGTACTCTGGTGTTCATTTTATTATTTTTAAACTTCACATATTTGTTGTATATTTCATAATAAACATTTAAAATAGTCAAACAAATAAAACCATAAAAAGACAAGGTGAAAATATAAATGAATATTTAGCATAGTGCCTGAGAAGTACCAGACACTATGCTACATATTCACTCTTATTTTCTTAGTCACATATTGTGAATCCAACTAGAAAAGGATTTTATAATTTTTATCTTAAAATGAAGACAATAAATGGCTAAACTCCATTTCTGGTTCGAGATATATAATAAGCAACTAAACAAAACTCTGTATCTGATTTGAAAATCAAAATATTCTTTAGGTATTATTTTTTATAAATTAATGATTTTATTTCTAGGGTTAAACTTCCTAGTCAAACCATTTTTCCTTGAACACACATACCCTTTCTTGCTTCTGTGCCTCTGCTTACATAATTTCTTCTGCTGTGAACACCTTCCTCCCTTTCCCCTCTGCTTCCTTCCCTCAACTTCTTCTATCCTCCTTTGGTTCTGAGAACTTAAGATACATTTCAGGTATCACCTCACCAGGAAACTTCCCCCAGATCTTTCACTCTCACCCTGTGACTGGATTATGTCCCACCTGTGTCCCCAACCCAAGTCCTATCTGGAATCTAGTGCATTCCTCTATCACTGTGTCCACACGGTTATTACTGAGTTCCTACAGTTAAGAGTCATGTCTTACTGATCTTCATATTCCAAATGGGTAGCATAGTGTTGTTCAATAAATATTTGATGAACTATGTAAGAACTTATTGGTGGAGATACTTTTGTTTTTTTTAAACTTCTCAGAAAAATCATTTGGTTAGCATGCTAACAATTGAACCATAACCTTATCAAGGATAGCTGGTTGAGTTTGATGTGGATTGTTTTTGGCAATGAAATACAAAATACACCTATCTGCTCAGAGGCTGTAGTTTAGTGCTGATGCTATATTTAGTCATATAGTTGATCTCAGCCTCTTCTAACTCTATTCCCATATTCCCAATCAAACCCAGCCACATTTACATCTATTTAATCTACTAATGCACATAAGGCAACACGAAACACAAATTATAGACAGGACTCAAATCATTGGATTTATAATACAGTTATAAAATTTTTCTCATTTAGAAAGATACACTCTTTTGCTCACATACATTCTATTCAGAGGTGACAGAACTTGGAGCTAATGCATATTAGAGCATTTGAAAGACAAGCTAACTAAATGCAACCTTACCAATATTCTTAATCTTAAAATTAAATGTTATAATCTATTACCTCTCTAATTTAAAAATTTGCCATATAATGAAATACATTCAATGGGATTTTTGCCAGAGCATATTTACAAACAGAAATCCATTCAAATGCTTCAAGTGTTGGAGTTACTGTCTGCACTGTCTTTGTTAATAAGAACAGAAGTTATATCAGGTCTCAGTGGCAATGGTTAGTCTGATGATTGAAACAGTAACAGTATTTTCACAGCATAATAATGCCAACAATAAAAAAGTCTTAAGCAGCTTGATCTGGGCAATCTGCGCAATATACCACAATCTGAATTCACTCCCTTAAGCACAAAAATGAACCAGAGGCTCTAGTGTAAAGCAGATGATAAATCTATAAAAGACAACCTTGCTAAAGAGACTTTTATGCAGAAATTAACCATAAGCCCTTCTATTAACTAATTAGATGTCTACTTTGGAGAGCACATATATAACCTCAATTATTTCCTTAATTTGGAAAAGTGCTAAAAATTACACTAAATGTAATTTACAAGGTGGGAAAAAGAAGGTTATGATTACTTTTGCGTGTGTTAGTGTACACATGTTTGTTTTTGTACTGGTTCAGGGGAAGAGGGAGAGGGGAAGGGTGGGAGGGTCAGGAAGAGTTTTATAAAGGGGGGAACATTAAAGTTAGGTATTAATAGATATAGGACAAATACTCAGTTAAGAATGCATTAGAATTTGAACAGAGCCTAGTCAAATGTCCAATAATATTAGCTACTTCTCCATAATGTTCCACTTTTATGTGTTCAATTGACATTATGAAAAAAGTATTTTATTCCAAATGTGTAAAAATGACCATGATAAGCTAACTGGGTAATCTTTCTGGCCTAATTTTAAGATTTACATTAATGTAGGATATTGCAGTGTAACTGCTTTGATTTGTCCCCCAGAAGTAAGGGCCTGCAGTGATAAGCTCAGAAGATCTCCCACCTCTGACCAGTGAGAGAGGAGACGCCCCCTGCTGCAGAGCCTTTAGCTCTGGAGAAGGTAGGATCTTGGGAAGCTGCTGATCAAAAGACAGGCAAACCATTCTCCTTCCATAGGGCAAGGTGAATGTGGGCATGAAGCCAAGGGAAGCCCAGCAGGGACAAAAATTCCACAGAATGGGCGGTGGGAATAGAGCCCAGCATAACTAATTGGACTAGATGGATCATTGCAGTGGCTCAAATTATAGGATGACTGTGGTTTCATGACTGCCCTGAACTACACAGGGCAGTAAATCAGAAAACTACTCAACAAAGAGAGGAACCATGCTTAGATCTTTAAATACAGCATTTTCTATTACTAATCTTTCAAAATTTTTGAAATATTTCAGGTCAACAGGCAGCCATTGGCTGCATACTTTTAACTCAATGGTTGCTATTGCTACTTAAACTATTAATAAGATTTAATACCATGGTAATGTAACATCCTTTGTTATTTAAATACATTATAAAATATTTAAAATATTCTTTAAAATGTTTAAATATTTTTAGTTTGTTTTTCATAGTCTTATAAGAAATATTTATTTTCTCTAATCTGGTCTCTAGGGTCACATAGGCTTCTCTGTAAGAATGTCAGTTTTCCATTCTTGTCAGAGTAAAAGATTTATCACTCATGCCTTCATTTAACTACTATTTGGGTGACCATCATGTGCCTGACACTGTGGATACAAAGATGAATAAGATAGGGTGAGTACTTCATTAAGTGCAAGACAGAAGAACATTAGCAAGTAATTCCTAATATAGTGAAAAGTGAGCTAACTGAGGATAAAATAAGATACATGTACAAAGTACTTAGTACACAGTAAGTTCTCAAAACAGGGTATCATATACAATGAATTATTGATAAGATAATCTCTACCAGTATATAACAGTCCAAATGAAATAATCCATTTCAGCCTATAGATTCAATCACCAAATATTTACTCAATGCCTACTCTGTACCAGGCTGTGCTAAGCACTTGGGGCACATCAAAGACAAAACAAAGGTACCAGCCCTCTCAGAGCTTACGTTCTAACAGGAGAGACAGACAATAAAGAAAATTTAATGGATAATTAAATTCTATGATAGGTAAGAAAGGAGTAAGTGTTAAAGAAAAAGGAGGGCTGGGTATGTGGAATGAGGGGAGGGGTAAGCACGGCTGTAATTTTAATTGGGGGGGGTCAAGGTATACCTCTATTGAGATGATACTAGAGAAAATATGTCAAGGAGTTCAGGAAGTTAGCCACACATAGTGCTGGGAGCAGAATACTGTAGGCAGAGGAATAGCCAATGCAAAGACTGAAAGGCAGGAACATGCCTGGCTAGACTGGAATAAGTGAAGGAAATGAGATCAGAGAGCTAAGGAGAGGACAGTTCTCCCATGGCCATTGTCTAAGTAAAGCCAAATCTTAAAGTATAAGTCATTTAGTCCATTTATTCATCCAACAACCTTCTTGAGTATTATGTACGTCCAAAGCAACTTGTTAGATGTTACAGGGTAGAAAAGAGATTAACTCAGAATCTTTATCCTAATGAAGCTTAAAATAGTCCTCCATAGGGAATAACTTATATGAAAGCTTTTCTAGTGAAAACTAAAGTTGGGGTCATGATGGAGGACGAGTGTAAAGAATGAAGGCATGTGTATGAATGGAGATGAACACAGTTATTTTAGAATTAGAATGGAAGCTCCTCAGAAACTCTCCTACTTAAGCTACCTTATGTGAGATGTTCCAAAGATAACAAAAATTTGCAATAAAGAAGGACCTTCAAAGACTCACATCTTCATGATTTGTTCATCATTTTAATCCTTTTGAAGAAAGTTGCTTGGTTAGATGTTTTTCCAAAAATAACCATTTAAACCCACATAAGAAGGAACTAACAAACATCAATAATTTCATTAGCAATTAAGAAAATGTGAAAAAGTAAATAGAAAAAAAATGAAAACTACTTTTCATCAATTTCACATTATATCTCCTAAAGAATAAAATGCAAATGTCAGTGTTTTATGACGTATAAGTCTTTATTAAAAGGTTAGGCAGGTTATCATTAAATTGCATTATTTCTCCTAAATAAGGAATGAATATACCACAATTATAAAGTGAATATACCACAGATGATTTCATGGAGGAAGGGAAAGCAAAAGAAGGAAAGATTAGTTAAGGGACATTAAATGGTTCTGGCAGTTTTGAAATTCTCCTTATATGTTTAATTAGTTTCATCTAAGCTAAAAGTAGGTGTAAAACCATTTTAGCATCAAGAATAAATATCACTGTACTATTGAAAACTGAAATATTATAGTTATCAGAATGGATGAGAAACATCTACCAAAATAATTCCTTTAAAGTGCCCAAATTTTGAAGTGGTTTATAATATTTAATGAACAAATCATGTTTATAACATTATGTAAAATAATTTATATAAACAATTTGCATAAAATTGAGGTTCTCATTGCAATAATAAGTTAGATTTAATAAAGAAAATGTATATTACAGTTTTCAAACTTTAAAATTCAATGTGGTATATAATTGAATCTTCAAATACCTGAATTTTATTACCAAGAATGTATTAATAGTTGTAAAAGAACTTAGATTGCCCACTGAAAAATAAATTTTCCCCTTCTTGTACTCCTATAATGCATTGTACAAACTGCTTCAAAATATTTACCACAATCTACCCAATATCAAAGTTGCTTATAGAATATTTCAGCCTCCCCACTAGTTGGGAGTGAGCCTCTGGAGACTAGGGATTCTGGCTTTTCCACCGCTATATCTCACAAAGGGCTAGAGCAAGTATGATGTTTTATAAATTGTGCTCAACTGAATTGAAATGTGAAGAGATCCATTCCCAGCGGTGCCACTCAACAGGACAGATTTCCTTCAGTTTCAAGATACATCTGACATCCTGATATGTTGTCCTGGCTAATTTCATATGTCTTGAGTAGAAATTATATGTTCCATTCTCCTCCCATCTTTTTATCTTTAACATCTACCACTTGGGACACTTGAAGGTGTGCTAACAGAATGCAACCTTTAACTGATATTGTACTTTCATCATACTATTAGTTATTTCAGTTATCTTGAAAGTGCCAAAAGAAAATTTAAAAGTAAAAGGCATTATGCAAACAATTAGGACACTTAGGGGCTAAACACCTCTATTTAATCCAATCATTTGGTCATTACTTCCTAGATTTACCATCTAGGTTTAGCATCTAGAGATCAATGTCTTCTCAATAACATAACATCTAGCACTGGAGGGAATTCAAACCTGCTCTCTATCTGCTTTGGCAAATAAAAGAACACAACTGACTACAATGACGTGTAGGTAAATAAGTATTTGTTGAGGGGTCACCACTTGCCAGAGTAGGCAGGTAGTGTTCATTAAATTTGTGAAGTCAAATATGGAGTAAAATGTAAGGAAAACAATAAACCTCCACATCACCTCTACTAGGGCTATCCCATACGGACCCAACACATTGCACAACTCTAGGGGGTGCGAGATAATAATTATGTCTCCTTAGAGTTGTGCAACGAGGCAGCCCTGTCTCATACCATATTTCATCCATCTAAGACACCATAAATTCTAAAAGGTACCACTGTTTTATGTACCATTAAGAGAAAAAAAAGCCACCAAATAATCTATGGTATGCCATTAATTTTTAAGATGCATCCCAAATTCAGAGATGTTAAAATGTGATAAAAGGTTTTAAAATCAATGAAAAAAGATGATAATCTGAGCAATCTTCAACTGACTGAGCTATATATGCACAAATAATAGCCCTTCTTTTATGGCATTTTTATATATGCAGTCTGCACAAGAATTCTGAGGGAATTTTTTTCACTCTCCTGTGTGAAATTGAAACAAAGAACATTAGGAGTGAATGAAGTATAGTTAACACCATAAATCACATCTATTTTCAAATTTATATTCTTCCTCATAGATCTTAAAATCAATTATTCTAAGAATACTGTTTTCAACTAACTTTCAGGTTTAAATCTAAATTACTTAAAGATCACCTATGCCTTCCCCTGCCTAACCATCTAAACACACACACATCCTTTTTTCTCCCCCCACCCCTTCAACCCCATCAGCTACTGAGACAAAGTCCAGGAACCCACTTCCAAATATGAATGGAAGGGAAAAAACCTGGTTCTAAGAAGAAAATTTCAATAACTAGAAGGGCAAATGGAAAATCAAGGTTCTAGTACCAGCTTTGTCATTAATAATATAGGCCCTAAGGGGAAAAAAAATAGCATAATCTAGAGCAAAATACATAATTTCTCTTAATCTCGATTTTTCACATCTACATTTAGAAATAATTAACTTGGTATGTCTCTAAAAACTACCTATCAAGTTTCAAATATTATCTTTTGGCAATATTACCTGGTAGAATCCTTGTCATATAAAGTAATGTTCTTCCTAAATGTATTCTTTATATAAAACAGTAAACAAATGTAGGCTAAATGGCTTGCACAAACTTCTTTTAATATGGAAAGAATATGACTCACTGTCAAAAATTTAGAACAGTAACACTGCAAAAACCCCAAGTTGTTCTTCTCAATAATGTGACTAAAACAGATTTTAGTTTCGGTACCATATTTACTTAATCTAGCAGTGTGAAACCCTAATTCTAATGTTAAACTTTTATATAACGGTTCAAAGTTTTTTTAAAAAAACATAAACCATTATGTAGCTTTGGAAATTACTAGTATTATTATCACTCTAGCAGAAACATGAAACTTTGGCCCAGAATGTTTAAAAGATTTTCTAAAGGAAAAACAGTGACTGTTAAAAAATGTCAAATTATTTTAGAATAAAATATAAAAATACCCTGAATGATAAAAGTCCTGTAATGTTTCTTCTAATCACCTCCTGTGGAAAAAAGAATTTTTCTGAAATTTCACAGAGAAACACCAAATTGGACATTCAGTAAGCTAAACTAAAGCTTTTAGGAAAACAAATTCAGGTATAAGAATCATTTTTAAGACAAACAGAAATTAGGGAAGTCTTAGTATAGGACCATTAAGATTAATATTCAAGGCTAATTTTATCTTTTGTTTTCATGGGTTCCTTAAAAAAGTGGCTAATTAAACTTATAATCTATTATTTTTCAAGGAAAAAAATCAATGTTTTATTCCTTTAGTATTAAATTAGTAAAAAATAACGTTAAGAATAAAGTCAATATTATATAAATATGAAATAAAATTGATACATAGGACATTTTAAGCAGTAATCCCATGCTCCAACAAGTAAATCTAAACATACAATTTCATAGTTTACAAATTCACATATGTAATTCAAATTGAAAATGAGAGGAGTCTATAATGGATGTATTCAAGTTACTCAGTAAACACGCTACATTGCCCAGCTATGTTACACACGAGAGATGCATACAGAAGTGCTGAGATCCACTGGCAAAGCCAGCGTGTGCACATGTTAAAACACCGAAGCGGGATGGTGGGAGAGGAGGAGGGTTGCTACATGCTGCTTGGCTTTGAACAGGCAAACTTACCTAAAGATAAGCTGAAATCAGGGGAGGGGTAAGAAAAAGATCACCTGTAGTAAACAAAGCACTTTTGAGTCAACTATACAAGCTGATCCAGGCTTTCCCTTACCCTCACCTGCAATTAACTCCAAACTCCTTTGCTGTCAAGCAGCTCACACACTGCAGATGGACACTTTTAGATTTAGGCAAAAATAATGGGTGAGGGTGTCTTCCTCTTCAGGCGACAATGTGAGTTGAAAATTCTACCCCCAATATTATCTACTCATTTCAATCCTCTAACAACGGTCTTTGAATAAATTGTTGCTTGTGGGAAATATTACCTCATATCCCAGCAACTGCCTTGCATTCCTAGCAAGACCCATTTCTCCCTTCACTCATATTTTTCACATACACACAGAGAAACCTTAGAGGAGAACCATTTGTAGGAAATGTTCACTATTGGCAATGTAGTATCGTGGGGAAAACATAGGCTTTGCAGTCAGATAGACTCGGGCTCAAACCTTGGTTTAGTTACTCCAACTAGGTATATAACCATGAGTAAGTCTAGGTCTCTGAGTCTCACTTTACATATTTGTAAAGTCAGGGTAATACATGAGACAATTAATGAGGACTACATGAACAAACAAACAATGATAAATACTTCTAACTAAACAAATAGATGCACAAGGGCCCTAGCTAGCAGGGAAGGAGTTGGAGACATAGGGTCTTAAATTGCCCCCTCTTCCCAAGAAGGGGATAGAAGTTGTGAACGTGATCAGTCAGTCATGATCAAAACCAAAAATAAGCATGGTGAATCCAACTGTATTTTAGACAGTTACTCTCAAATGCTATCTTAGACAAAAAACAAGAGGAACCCAATTTGGAGAATTACGGAGACAATGGCTTCAGAAATGGAGAGAGAGTCAATGACAGAAGCAACTGGATTGTATATCGAGAATATTACAATGATTCTATCTAATATTTACTGAGTGAATATTCTGTGCAAAACCCTGTACACATGTTGCCAGACACCAGCACCCAGTTCTTAACTACTCCAGAATCTGTCTAATGTAAAGTTAAGGTAAACAGAAAACAGGAGGACAGTACCAGTAACAGAAAGATAGTACCAGTAAAGAATGAGTAGAATATGGTGATAAATTAGATCCCAGCTGGATAGGAGGGATAAAATCTGAGCTCTCCTGGGAAGCAAGAAGCCACACATTTTAGGGAAGAGGAGGGAATGAAATTTGTAGTTGCTAAAACCCAAAACGGGCGTGTGATTCTTCAGGGCCTTTCATTGTTGGGGAAGAGCAGTAAAAAACACATTCTAAAGCCTCAAATTCCACTGGCCTGGTCACTGTGGACTTGACATCTTAGTTTCAATGAAGGGAGGTTGGCACGGGATGGAGAACACGTGAAGCACTCTACACAAAGTGCTCGCTGAATCCAGCTGAGAAGAGTTCAAACTGGATAGTACCAAATGCCTTAAAAAACCAGTCCTCATCTGTTTTCTATTTTGGCTTACACAGCTGCTTATCTTGTTCTAGTTTCATACTGCCTAATACATCAACTGAAAAATGGTTCTTATTCTAGTCTAAGCTGCTTTCTTTCATTGCTTCTATGTTCAACTCCAGAAAAGAGATGTAGACCAGCAGTTCTAGAAATGTGGTCTGCAAACCTGTGACAGTTCCAGGGACCCTTTCAGGGTGGGTACATAATAAAACTAAGACATTATTTGTCTTTTTCACTTATTTGTGTTGCTATTTGCATTAATAATTGAAAAGCAGTGGAGAATAAAACTGCTGTGACTTAGCACAGATCACAGCAGTGATACTAAACTCTGTAGCAGTCATTGTATTATTTACTGCCACACACTCACAGGAAAAAAAAAGTTTGCTTTAAAAATGTTGATAAAGCATTAAAAAATTACTTTTATTACATCTCAACCCCTGAGCATATGTCTGGTTAATATTCTGAGTGATGAACGAGAAGGTAAGCATAAAGCACCAGCAAACCAAACTATGTTGAGATGGTTGTCTGGATGAAAACTAGTTGTGCAGCTGATTGAGTTGTGAGCTAAAGTAGCCACTTTTTTAATGGAACACCATTTTCACTTGTAAGACAGAAGCAAACTACGATTCAGATTTGGGTATTTGGAAGCCGTTTTCTTGAAAGTGAAGAAAGCCTGAGTTTAAAGAAAACAGCTGACAGTATTTGCTGCTAATGATAAAAACTGAGCTTTCATGCTAAAATTAGAATTTTGGGAAACTTGTATCTTCCCTGATAACTTTGATGGTTTTTCAATTCTTAAAAGCATTATGAATGTGATTGGTAGTATAGTAATAGACAGGAATTCTTTTTAACTACATAGTAAAATATGTCAACATTTGGAAGATCTGCATAACTCAAACAATTTTTTCCAAATGACCAATATGTGATATCATAAAATTATTCATAGGTAAGAGATCTATTCAAAGTACAAGACTGACCAACAGATTTTCATAAAACAGAGTATGAAATGGTCATTAATGTGTTTTAGATTCACACTGCAACTGATCTTGCTGATTGTTGTTGTAGCATCAAAGAAGAATAAATATAATTATCTGAAAAAGCTTTTAAAATACTCCTTCCTTTTACAATTGCATATCTGTGTGAAGCCAAATTTTCTTCATAAATGTCAATAAAGACAACATATCGCAAGATACATGGAGAAATTCAGCTGTCTTTTATTAAGCCAGACATTAGAGAGACTTTTTTTTAAGTGCCAGACATCTCACTATGTGTTGTTTGTTTTGGAAAATTTAATCATTTCTCATAAAAAGATACTATCTATGTTATCATATAATGGGTCTGTTATTATTACTTTAAAATAAATTGTTAAAAATTTCTCAGGTTTAATTTTTTATGGTAAATAACAGCAGATATAACCCCTATAAACAAAAACCCTTTAGTGACCTTAATAATGTTTAAGCATTTGTAAAGGAGTTCCTGAAATCAAAAGGTTTAAGCAGCACTGATTATAAACCAATTGGAAAAGATGACATTTGGCCATAATTCTCCCCATATTTCCTAAGGAAAGAGGGTAGGGAGGGAAGAGAAAGAAAAGGGGATATACTGAATAGCAGGTATCCCACTGGCTGTTTTCATACACATTAATTTATCTCATTTATTCCATACAACAGCCAAATAGCTATGATTATCCCTATTTTACAGATGAAAAAACTGAAACACAGAGAGGAGCTGTGACCTGCCTGAAGTCACAGCTTGTAAGTGACAGAATTAAGGTTGCAGCATGCATCTCTTTGATTCTGAAGTTCTTATTCTTTCCACTATAGTATATTTAGGGCAGAATCCTCTCACTAACACTCTCCAAAGGCCAATCAAAATCCCTAAATGCAGAGCTTTGGTCCTTACTATAATTTCTGTTCTAAATCTAAAGGTCTAATTATCTTCCTTATTTCTAATTCATTTTGACTTGTTTTTACCACATCCAAAGAACGCTTGGTACACTTAATAATGGCTGGTAGTTGAATTTAAAGAACAATGTACTAATTTTCTGAGTGTTAGCATTCTTCAGACATAATATACATAGTCTCAGTTCTTTCAACTTCATGCTAGTCAATATCAAAGAGTAGATTTATATAGTGAAAGGTCTGTCTGTTTTCTTTGTAGGTTCATGTAAGCAAGCATTTATTCAAATACGCATTCATCAAATATTTATTAAAATCTACTGTGTTTACTAGGCTTTGGTAACATGAAACATGAAAATACAAACATTAATTTCTGATGATCTGAAAGAGAACTATGTATGGCCTTTCAACGCTTTAAAATTAAACAATATTATGGCTACTTTCTCTGTAACTAGGTTTGATCACAGTTTCCCTTTTAAATGAAAATCTTCAAATGAAAAGACTAAGGTATGCTTTAGTGAATATTAAATGATTATATCTTAATATTGCTTTATTGCATTAGAAAATACAAGTAGAAATAATAGTGGTCTACCTGCAGGAAGGATGCATTCCAGCTTACTTTCTACCACGTTAAAAACAAAGTGAATGTTTTGAGGAAGGGTGAAAACTCCTTTCAGGGGGAAATATACTGAGAAGTCTAAGTTTAGCCACAGACCTAAGCCACATTTTCCAGGTGAACTATATCAATTAGCAAAGCTGATGTTTTTACCTCTTGTCTGATTCCTATGCTGTACTGCTCATTGGGTTCCAAACCCAAGAGAGTAGGGCAGCGGTATTATTTCTCATACAAGGTACAGAAAGTTGCAAAAGGACCTTGAGAATTGAATTCTTTCTCAATTGATTCTGAACTTGAGAGGAGACAAGGTGTTTTTTTATTGGCCTGGAAGTTCCAAGACTGTGTGCCAGATACTATGTTCCCTTTACATATATTATTATCATTCCATTTTTCACACAAAACTGAGGCATAAGGAAGTTAATGTATTTCAGGTGACCCTATGTTAAGTGGAAGAGCTAAGATTCAAGTTCAGGTCCATCAGACTCTGCACTTTGAATCTCATCTCCATATTATCTCTCTTTGGGCATGATTCTGAATGTTATTCAGACACTAAAAACAGGAAATAAAAATAGTTATTATCACAATCTGCATTTAATGACTACAGGTTTTAAGTTTATTTGGAAAAATGTAGATGTCTTAGAATGCAGAAAATGTTTAAAATAATACATTCTTGTGTTGATTATTAAGGTACTAGCTAAGTATATTCATTTTTATTTCCAGTTATATTTTAAAAGGTTTTGGACTAAGGGGAAAAAAAAGGAAGACAGAAAAAAAATGTAGTGTGATTGGGGTATTCAGTTTCTGAGGGAAGCAAAATTCAGTATGAACAGCAGCAGCCCCTGGTGGTCTAAGGGGAAAAAATAGTGTATCTATAATTATGGGGGTTGAAATATGTTTTTAAAAAGAATATATGTACATATTTAGCCATTTGACTCAGTTCTCAACCCAACACATTAAAAAACAGATGCTTTAAAAAATGATCTGTTGGCAAGATGCTTGTTAAAATTTTATCAGTTGAAATATTAAAATTCATTATGAATTAATTAACACATTATATAAAAATAAAATGTTTTTGTTTCATCATTTTACAAAGTATTATAACCAGTGGTGATTAACACTGGGAATTTTGTGTGTCTTGATATGTGTTGCTCAAAAAGAAACTAAATTTATAGGATTACCACTAAATTGATGACATTTTCTGTCTTCACTCTTGAATTCAGTTGGCAGATGTTTTTGAGAACAAAAAATTCCATCTTATTACAAAACATATTAAGCAGGTTTTCCTGCCAGGCATGTCTGACATGATGTTTATTGCCTAGACCAAATCAATCCCCTTAATAAGCCATAATATATGCCAGGAAGTACATTATTTCATAGTTAAGGAAAGTTGTCACATGAAAGAGTAAGTACTTTGATCTCTCAAGCTCTGCTCCTAATGCATCAGAAATGTGCTACATAATCCAATAGTTAGTCATATCTATTTATACTCATTTAGTAAATAAAATAAAATTATACTTTGCTAATCTTAAAGTTCTAGGCCTGGATTCTACTTTGCTTCTGCTGGTGTATACTAGATATTTGCAAAAAATTCAAGGGAGATTTTGGCTATTTACTGGATGCCAGAAAAAGAAAATTCAGATACTTGAATATTGTAGGAAAGTAAAATGGTTTCAGAGGTTAAACAGTCATTGATTTCAATATAAACAGATTGAATCTGGTTGTTAAATCACTAGACAGAAACGACTCCAGTGGCATTAGTACATAGAAGAAGAGGTACAGAGGAGAAGAAAGGATATTTATCAGCCTTCACCAATATTTTGGCCATAGCCCAAGTCAGAATATCCAAAACATATTTTCTAAAGGAAAGCCTCAGTTTATCAGAGTTGGCTGTTTCTGAACAATTGCAAAGATTCACAGGAACGCTGAAAAAAATCAGTCAGAAAACTAGACACCAAGTATCTCACGATTAAGGAATAAGTTTTTTGATGGATGTCAACAAGCAATCAATCCATAAACACTTGAGTATCATTAGTGTGTGATGCCAGGCTTTGCCAAGGTTCCTGTTCTCTAAATGTCTCTTCCACATTTGGATATTTCCTTCTGGGGCCATGTGAGTTCCTTTTCCCCTCCACTTCTAGTATATATATATTTATCTTAATGTTCTGGGTCTAATCCCTCTTCTTTACTTCCTATCACTACAGCCCACAACTAAGTCTCTTAGGGAAGAGTAATTCAAGCAGTTCCAACCCAATATAACTTAGATCAGCATCAAGTCACTTTTGCCTATATTCCACCTACTTACTATGTATTTACTGTAAAGTTCCTTTAACTGATCTTTTTTAGTCTGAACACTTGTCTTCTTATGCTCCAGTTTGATACCAGAATAACCCTCACTTCTATGCTGCAGGTCACATCTAAGTTATCTCTAGACTAAGACATAGTCTTTTTGCTTTGGTCTCCTTCCAGGGGATTGGATCCTAGTGAGTGGGTTTAGTATCAGTTCCTGAATCTCTCACAGTATGCACTGTACTATTATAAAAACGGGATCATATCTATTTATTCTTAAGGATTGACGTGCAATTCCAAAATCTATAAAGCATCTCAAAGATCTAAAGGATTGTGGGGATACAGTGGAAAGGTCTGAAAGATAAATTGGTAATAATATTATGAGACAAAATACAAGAGCTATCTCAAAATGCAATTGATAAATTCCATGTAAGCTAACTAATCATAACAACTTTCAAGAATCTTAATAAGGAGAGGTCACTGATTATGATGTGAGTGGATGAAGGAGATTTCAGCTAGGCACTACAACATGGATAGAATTTGGATTAAGGTAGAGAAAAGAAAGTAAAGTTACAGACCCCATAAAGCACAAAGTGCATACGGGGTAGAGCAAGTACAGCAAGAGCCTGGTTGTACTCTTATAAGCAAGTGTGTAAAACAGAAATACTAATAGGTCAGCATGAAATATTTCCATGTTCATCCATAATTTTAGCACCATGATGATATAGCTAAAAACGAAAATAGGATATCTCACTTTTATATATTCAGATGCAAATGTCTAGATCAATCAAGGTATAAAAGAAATCTTGGCAAACTGGTTGTTAATTCTCTAAATGTCTTAGTTACTGGATTGGGTCGGGGACTGATAATGTAATTTTTCTTTGTTTTGGTTTGTGTGAATGTTTCCTCATCAAAAATCAAGTAGAATACTTTAATAATAACAAGACATATTAGAAAAAGCAGAAGTAGTTTGGGGTTTTAATCCTGGCTCTACCATCTTATTTATCAAATAAAAATTTATTGTGAAGGCTCTGTTCTACAAATATTTATTATGATGCCTCTGTTCTAGGCTCTAGGTTACAGCAATGAGCAAAATAGACTAAGTCACTACCCCAGGGACCTTACATTAAGAGCTACGTGATCTTGGGAAGTTTACGAAGTTTTGACTCTCAGTCTCCTCATCTATAAAACTGGATCAATATTATTGATCCTATTAAAAGAGAATATATTTGTATAGTATTTTATGTTATTAATTTATTTATATAGCATAAATATACTATATCTAAATTGTTTATAGACATTTAAAAGTATCTATTAAATGATAACTGGTCAAAATCTATATAATCATAAAATGCAGTTTACTATATCATATCATGCTTTTATTATAATTGGTTTAATATTCATATTTCAGATACATATTTTATTTTCAACCAGTTAGAACAATGTGGTAAAGAGGAAAGAGAGCAAGAATCTACAGTAATCAGAAGTCTTGGTTTTAACACTTACTTCCACTATTTACTAGTTACACAATCCTAGACAAAAATGTACATCTGTGCATCAGTTTCCTTAACTATAAAATTAAGGATGAAATTATTTGATCTACTTACTTCATGGGGTTGTTCCAATTAATAGATGATTGATTTCAAAATGTAATTTATACAAATAAAAGTTAACCTATCCCCATCACATACATGCTCTGTGTCTGAAAATTACAAACACTTGTTATTTGGAGACACGCAGAGGAAAAGGGGGTACTAGGAGTCACTTCCTGAGTGGATCAAAATTGCCTAAGAATGAAGGTACCTTACACAAATCAGCCATTCTTCTCTTTCCCACTACAGGATCATGCCTTAGTATCTAGAAGTATGTTCAAAGAGTATCAGCTTAAGTCTGCTATTTTGCACAATTCTGGATGATTTTAAGAGAAAGGCTGTTTATTAAGAAAAACAACCACTTCATAACTAAAACTATCATGTATAAAGCTGTGTTATCTACATGAGTTTATTTTTATCTTTTAGTATTTTCAATGAAAACCTTGACTAATGAGTAAAATGAGACAAGAAAGAAAGAGGAGATCTTAATGAAGCAACATAAAAAGATTTTCCCCCCTTGGTGTAAGAAAAAAATAGATGCAGGCATAAACAAAACAGATGTGAAAACAGAATAAAGAAAATGAACACATACAAGAGAACAAAAGAAGATCAAAGCAATGGTGACATGATAAAGAGAAAATAGAAAAGAAGAAATAAAATAAAACTTACAAAACAGATGTCAGAAATAGACGCTTACTCTGAACATATCATAGGCAAATAAAAGAAACTGTTTAAGACGAAATGAAAAACTTAATACACAAAATCACTTTTTGTTTGCACTTTACATAAGCAAGTGAATACTCAATGATTTGTATATTTCAAAAACTTATACAATTCATTTTGGAATCTAGATATCAGGGGTAATTTTTTTTACTCTGTCTTAAGACCCTGGTTGACAGACTGGATCATATTAATGAGGACGCTCAGGACAACCGATAGAGAAGAAGGTGACATCATGACCCTGATGCAGTCATGGGGAAGAAAGGCGGTAACAGAACTACACAGAAGAGCAAGCTACTTATGGATTCCAAATCTAATCACTGTTTTTGTTTTTCAAACAATATGTTTAATAATGAGACGCTATTTAGAAATTTCAATATTATAATCTAACTTTTGCTTGACTCATTTTATGACATGCTTTAGGTATTCTTGGTCCAGATACAATTTTCTGGATGTTGAGAATTTATATGCTGCTTAACCATCATAATTCACTCAACAGACTGATCTATAATCAAATGAATGTTTGGAGTACAGTTTACAAAAGTATAGTGATGAGTAAATTAAGGAAAGTAACTTAGAAGGTTATATATTTCACCTCAGAAGTGGTATGAAATAATTTATTAAAGAGCTTTTAAAGTAAATGTAAAATAGCTCTAGTTGAATAACTAAAACTTTAATACTATCTTACAGTATAACTTGTAAATTGTTAATCTGTCTATATTTAAATGTTCTGAATTGCTCACTTTTGAAGAACATAATCAATTTACTGTTTTACTTACCCAATAGCATTTCTGACGTGCTTTACTATTAAACTATATTTCTGGCATCAATAATAAGGGCTTTGAAAATTGCTTGAATCCATCTCATATACACAACACACAGTGTGTATATCAAGCAGAATGTGTCAAAGGGCAAGTAAAATTGTTTGTGCCCCCTACAGAATTAGAACTCCTTGGGCAGCACTGCTATAACGATCCCATGCTGCTAGCATTACAAAGTGCAAAGGTTCACTGGTTAAGAAAAGAGCAAAGGACAGAGTTCCCTCATTACACTATCCCTAAACTATTCTCGCTTAAATATTTAGTAAGATATTAATTACTCTTCCTCTCTCCATCAGCCTTCAGAAGATGAGCTGAGACACTGTGGATGGATGGTTGCTCGTAGGAAAACAATACATTAAAACTATCACCACCCAAGATGAAGACTGATGTTTTGTACAGTGTATTATTAATTGCTTTTGAGACTTAAATAAAATATCACATTGAAATAAGAATGATGCATTTTGTAACGGCATAAAAAACAAAACATTTCATTCAAATAACACCCTTGGTAAATAAATCATTAAAAATTTAAAAATTAACGGTTCATTTTAAAAAATTAAACAAAATAATTTATAGAAAATAAATCATAAAGTAAAGGGAATAATGAAATAAAGTAATGATCTTATGTATTACTTACTCGGATGTACAACTGCATCATTTCTTTTTCTCTTTGGGGGTTACGATACTTCTCATAGAAATCACGTCGCTTCTTTGTTTCTTTAGAGACTTTATCTTTTCTTTCCCTCTTTTCTGCTGGTTCATCTGCACTTTCAGAAGATGACTGTACATGTATCCTCGGCTTTTCTACTTCAATATAGTTTTCATTGGGATTCAGTACTATTACTCCATATCCTTCCTGTTTTGAAAGCACAAAAGGCAGCATAATTTAATCTTAGAAACCACTTCCGTTCATAAAAACGTTCTTAAAATCTCATAGTAAGTGATTTAATATAGTTTCATGTTCACGAAAATATTTCTTTATAAAAGATTATAGTTTTAATTTTTCCGACACAAACTGATTTAAAATTATTTGCCTGTATTGTGTGTGTAAATAAGCATAGATTATAAGATCAAAAAGACATAATTGTAACATTAAAACCATAAGGCTTAAATGAAAAAAAAAAGTACTTCAGATCTCCCAGAACCCCAAAAGTGATCGAAATAAACTATCAAATAATAAGTACACTTTCAAGTCACATTAATATTTATAATACATATTTTGAAAATATAACTTCTTTGAAATTGAAGTTTATAATTCTAATCACATTTTCTTGGATTTTCATTCCTCTACAATTGCAGTTTAATGAGTATTTTTTACTTGTTTGAACTTAGAAAAGAATAAGCAATTAATAAGAAGTAAACAGTCTACAAATTTCCATCTTTATTATCAGGAGCACAAAATGTCTACCTGTGCATCTTGGATTTTTTCATCTCTCTTTTTCAGGAAGGCACACAAATCATAAAACCAAATAAACCAATCTCTTACTATAATGTACGCAAGCAATTCTTTAATCCTGAAATTTCTTTCATTTTTCAACTACCATAAAATTTTCTCTCTATTAAGGACTAGTACCAGGAAACAAATTCCAATGTTTAAAACACAGCTTATTGAGCTATTAAACCTCTTTTTAAGTTTTTAAAACATGTTTTTTCCTGTCTGACTTAATTCTAGCAAGGCAAATATTTCTATGGTTATAATTAAGGAAACTTTCGGCATTTATATTATGTTATAACTGATGAAATAATCTAACCATGAGAAAAAGGAGAGGGCTAAACAATTACCACTGACAAGCATGTGCAACAAAATTTTTGAAGCTATTGATACCTTGTCTTTTCTATTCAATTCTGTACTGTGGGTGTCCCAATTTTGTCTTGTAAAATCTTGTAAGGTCATACATAAAATATGTATTATATTATGTATAAAAATATAAGAGCTATGAAAAATAAAGCTTAAAAACTCATCCTTAAAAAAAAAAAAACACATCTTTTTTCAAAGCTACAACTGTAGAATCCTATGTCAGGTTTAAAGTTTAATTCTTTTCTGCCAAACCAAATATAAGATGATTTTAAAACTGGGAGCAGTAATACTAAGTCAATATTAGCATAGACTCAATTATCTTATTTTAAATATGCTACATTGCTACACATCGTTGGCTTTTTTAATAGTTGATTTCACAGACTACATACAACTACAACTTCATTGGGATTGTTTCAATTTCTCCCCCAATCAGCTAATATTATTGTATAAAACCACGATATTGTTTGGAGATTTTTAAGATCATTAAAGTTTCAATTTAGTCATAGGACTGTTAATTAAGATATAGATGTTTTACATCCCTAAAAACGATATAATAATATCTACCAAACTGATTAACAAAATATCACATATTCCTCGACACATGTTCAAATAAAAGTTTTAGATAAATGTGTCTTTTATGAAAGGCTTGTAAAACACTTTACAAATTTTTAAATTTAAATGTTCTACATCAGAGCACAAGAGAAGGTTTTTTTTTTTTAAAGTTTCTTAGCCGGTAAGTCAAAGTTTCACCATACCAACAAAAGATATTTTATTTGGTTCTGCTTTATTCTAATCTGTATAGCTATTCAAAAGTCTTGTAATTCATTGTGATCACTGTCAGGTAGACATATTGTCACTTGGTGATTTTCTACAGTTGGACACACTTGACTAGTTATTAAAATCACATTTGAAGGAAGTTCCTACCCCTCTTCCTTGTACCTCTTACAACTTTTCACGCCCTTCTCAAATTTCAGCTATAACTTCTCCTCCCACCAAAAGTAAGTTAAAGAACACTGTTGCACTCTGCTAAACAGGGTGAAATAGAGGCATTCAGTACACTGTCTCTGGTGTAAGGAACATAGTCAAAAAAGGTCACCATAGGCCAAAAAGAAAATTGCCTCCTTACTAGATTCTGTACCGTGAGTAAGTGGTCTCCTGCCATGTTTCTTCCCTGCCTTCTCTCAGTGAATTGAACTTTAAACACACACACAAACACACACACACACACACACACACACAGAGCCTCTCATACATACAAGAGTTAGAGTTAGCAAGATCAAAATAGAATCTTAGAGGCCTTAGAGATGAAAATAGAGATATATTACATTTTAATGATAATATGAAAAATTTCAAACTCAAAGTAACAAAGTGGGACTTTAATAAATTGACAGAACATGCACATCATCTTTGCATAATGAATAAACTCCAAATAAAAGTAAACTCTATAAACAAAATTTATAGTCACCAAAAATGACAAAACTATTACCCTAGTTAATACCTTAATCACTAGAAATAACAGCTTCATAATATCAGGTTGACTTGAGCAGAAGTTTTTACTCCTATTTTTGGAAATCATGGATTGAAAAATTATTGTGCCTACTTGATTTTAAATGAACTCTGAAGTTTGATATGTCCCATCTAAATAAGTATAAAAACCAGAAACACATAAATTATCAAAGAAGCAGTCTTTGTCTAAGTTATCGATTATGTAACTGAAAATTACATGACTCATTTGTTCAATTTTATAAAGACACAATGTCAATTTTTCACCAAGGCATCAACAGATGAAAAATGATTCTGTTTTAAAATCACCACTATATAAATCACTTAAATATTTTTTATCATTTAGATTTCAACAGCAAATGTAACTCTTTAAACATCTGATTTATTTGCAAAATATTTTATCATTTAGATATTTCACACCTCCAGTTTAATTAATGGAATAACAATCAGAAATATTCAGGAACATTTTCTGCTGAAGCTAATTTTAATAAATGCCTTTGTTGCAAATTCAATTACCATTCCATAAAAAAACTTACATTTTTCAATTAAAATTTTCCAGATAAATTAATTAATGCAATATTCACAGAGACCATTCATAACCATTTTATAATGAGTAAGAAAAACCAGGGCAACAAAATAAAGTTAACTACCTCACCCAAAGATATGTAGTCAAACTTTTCTTTTCCTCCTTCTCTGTCACATATAAACATTGCCTACAAAATCCTTTTATGTAATAAAGCTACAAAGATTTTTGCCATGTCAACATTAATATATGGAAACTAAGGAGTCAGAGCAATCAAAGTAAATAAAACAGACAACATACCAGTAGTTAAATTTAACTATTTTAAGTAGAATGACATCAATTTATATGTTAAAAATCAGAATAAATAGCATTTTAAAAATTAATTCTTTCTATTCCCAGTAACTCAATCAGTACACACAGAAATAAGAGAGAGCCTAGTTTGACCTTTAACAAATGTACGCATAAAGTTTTACAAAACTACTCTATAAAATCAGGCATCAAATATAATATCATAAAAGAACTGTGTAGTGCCATGCTAGTAAGACCTCCATAATTCATGCTTAGAATAGAACATTAAACATTTTATATTGAAGTATTCCTTTTAATGTAATTATTCCTTAAGCATGCTAAACTTCTACTAAGATGAAAAGTTAGGTCATTTCAAATATACGTGGAAACTTCTGTTCTCTTTACAAGATAAAATGATCAGACTGATTATCTAACATTTTACAACTAAATAAATAAAACTTCTGGCATCTTTCATAATGATTCACTCAAATCAATTCCAATATCCAACATTTCAAGAGACAAAGTATACATAAAGTTGTTGATTAACTCTTTTGTTCGATCACACAGTCTAGTAGAAGATCAAGAAGGTGATCAAGAGGACAGATGTTGGTAAAAGTAAGCTTTATCTGTTTAATTTACCTCATGCTATTTTTCTACCCGTTTATAGCTATAACTGTAGTTTCACGATCAGACCTGTGTTTTATAAGGTATAAGCCATGGGATCTTAATCAGAAACCCTCAAAATTCTATTGCTAGATGTAGCATTTTATTCAGCACAAGTGCTTGCTGCGATTTAAGCAGAATACATAAGCCTCCTTTACTTTGAAGTCTATAGATGCACTTACTAATAAATGATAGTTCATGTATCATTCAATCAACAAATGATGGCTTAGGTCAGAGACCTAACACAGATAAGTGATGCCAAACACAAAGAACCAAAGAGGAGACCTTGCTTAATAAAATCAGTCCAAAAATGTTACTTATCAAGAAGACTGTACAAATAAATAAAATGTTAAAAAGCCTGGCCAGAAACAGAATGTACTTTTGATCCCAAATGAAACCTTGCTAAAACTTAAGATTTATCCAAGTTAATTTGCCTATTAATTACCAACTACAAGGAAAATGGAAAATAGGAGCAAATTCTACATCTTCTCAAATCTCTTATGGTTGGCTAAATAAAAAATCAGCTGAAAGTCCTCAGCTTTGCATATTAACCTGCAGTACTGCAAAGCCACATGTGACCAAAGAGGTCAGGGGCCAGAGTAGAATCCTTTGACCTATGGAATTATCAGTTTTGGTCTTCAGGCAAGGCTCCGTAAGAGATCATTTTACACAGATTTATCAATCACATTTTTCAACATCAGCATTCTATCTGCTTGGTTTGAAAGAAGATAGGTGCTCATCCTCAAGGGAAATGAAACCCAAAGTGTTTTATCTATAAACTACATCAATCCATGGTTAAAATGGACAAACCACTGTCCATTCATCTTTTCTGAAAGATGTATGTTGTGTTTATTCTTATCTTTTTCACAAGAAGGGTATGTATATGTCACTGTTGCAACATCCTAGGTGCAACAGTGAGATGAGGTCATGACAACCAATCAGAAGTCACTAGTGAAGCGTTAAAGTAAACATAGCTGTTGGAGCTGCAGCTCTGCTTGAAAAATGCCCCTCCATTATTTCAGCAATTTTCTCAAGACGTGACCTGGGACTGAAACGCTTGAAATGTCACTTGACTCCGTTTTGTGCTTCTTCCCAATTGCATTTAGGTAACAGCACCCTGATAATATTTTATAAAATGTCATGACCGTGCTTCGACTTGTAGCTCCCTAAATGCTAACGTTGTGTTCCATGGTATAAAAACACCAAAATGTGAACCAACATAGATTATCCCAGTAAGTTTCCAACTTCAAATAGCTCATCAAGTTAGTCAGTAAAAGAAAACATGCCACAAAAAGTTTTCAGAGGACCACCTGTTGTCTATTATTTTTACATAGCACTTACTCATAAATCATAACACAGGGTAATTAATCAAGCTGTCAAAGAGAAGGTCAAAGGTTATATGGTAGAGTCAGAAGGTCATGCATGGGCTGATAGAGGTCAGGGTCACACTGCATTCCTCATTATCAAGTTGGGATGAGAGACGGCCCAAGCAAACAAAAGTGAAAGCAGATGGAGAAGTGAGTGGATAAAAAAAAAAAAAAAGAAAATTTCACCAACAAAAAGAAAAGTGAAAGAAGACTGTCAGCTGCCTTCAAGTAGAGAATAGAAGAGAAAAGAAATACACTGAAATGTGCTCAATGGAGCTCAAGAACATAAAGAAACTACAGTTTTATTAATTAAATAAGTTGAACATAACTTTTCTTGGCCATTTTATTAGTGCTTATGAAGCAATATTAGAAAATATATGTTTGCCATCTCTATACCTTCCCTAGCTAGTGTGCCCAAAATAAATTAAGGTAAAGGCAAAGAGTTCCAAGGATAAAGTTCGATTACAAAAAAGAAACCTTTATAATAAGAGGGTTCTTTTCCCTTTAATATTGTTTCAGGGTTACAACATAGATGCAAATCGTTTTAAGCCATAGGACAGACAATTTTTGAGTATGTTACACAAACACAAATGCATCATAAAAGTCCTTTTGAATAACAAAACAGTTATAAAATATTCTATTATTACGCTGGCCTGAATTAGATGCAGAATACTGTGCAAAATTAGCTGTCACCCTTTGCTCAAAATCTTTGTTAATCTCATTTTGAATGTTTGCAGCTTTATCAACACATGCATCAATGTCAGCTCCTTGGTTACTGAACCGCTGTAGTTGGAAGAAGATATAATTAAAATGTTTTGGCACAGAAAAGGTGAAATTGTATCTTCCCTTGTTCCCTTAGGAGTCTGTAAAACATGAAGGATATATTGACAAACACACACCCTTGTCTCTGGTTCTGACATCAGGTCATCTAAGTGTTATTTATTTTAAAACATTCACTTTGCACTTACTCATATCATCACCTGCTCTGTTTCTAACTTTTCCTATGTTTTAGAACATTATATTCTAAACATCACAAATTTCTCTTCTAATCATCAATATCTTACTTATTAAAGTATTCTGTAAATGTACAATAGCAGCATAAAAAAACATTTACCACTCATTACGAAGAACAGAAATATGATTTAATACTACAGCATTATAAAACCTTTTATATTCTTTGCTTCCCATTTTCATAAAAAGACACAAACATACACACACACATTTCTACATTAAACTAAAAAGAAGTAACAAGTTACAACTGTTGCCCCGTCAAGGACAAATCAAAATCCCTAAGTGGATACAGGGAACCATATGGACACACCTCCTTTATTACATGTTCCCAAGCTGACTTGGATGGACAAATTTATCTAATGAAATGTACTGTTCTGCATGCTAGCTATGCCTTTATGGTTTAAAGCCCTTAATGTTCTCCTAACTTCCTATCAAAATCTATTATAAAATTGTGTAAATTTTATAGCTATAGAAGGTAGGCAACATGGTCTTTCAGAATATCGCTTTTGACCAAATCGCATACCATACAAACACAGGCTTAAGTTTCCAAGTTACTCTTAAAATCTGCTTAAGAATTATGGTACATAAATAATTTTATCTTAAAATATGTCACCTTTCTCTTTCTTTCCCCAATTAAGATATTACGTATAAAATATTTTTGTCTTTTCAAGAATATATCAGTGCTTTGCTTGTGGTTCTAGAGTACACTTGCAAGCATGAGGACATAATGAAAGATCCCAAGTAGTCACTGGGTCAATAATGCATTAAACACTGATTTCATACAACAAATATTTAATAAGCAGCTACTATCTACCAAGCACTGTGCTACATACTGCGCTATACTCATGGGCTACTTTTCATTTTAAGATATTTCCACTCTAGAAAATTCCAAATCAGAATTAAGTACAAATTCCAAAAGTGTCTCCATGAAGTCGTTTTATTCTTCAAGAGGAAGAGAACTATGAAAAGGAAAAAAAGCACTATAAAATATTTCTAACACCAGTCTAGCTAGGCTTTCAAGGGTGAGTAATCATAAATGGTAAGCTATGTTTGTGGTTTGTGTTGTAAGTATTATTTTAACTTACT